>NC_057812.1:156510969-156810969 GCF_018294505.1 Triticum aestivum | reverse complement strand
AACGAGGAGGCCACAAGGTAGGGAGGCGCGCCTGCCTAACCTATGCGTGCCCTCCGCCCTCGTGCCCCCTGTTGCTCCACTGACATACTCCTTCCTCCTATATATACCTACGTACCCCCAAACAATCAGAAACGAAGCCGAAACCATAATTCCACCGCCGCAACTTTCTATATCCACGAGATACCATCTTGGGGCCTGTTCCGGAGCTCCGCTAGAGGGGGCATCGATCACGGAGGGCTTCTACATCAACACCATAGCCTATCCGATGAAGTGTGAGTAGTTTACCTCAGACCTACAGGTCCATAGTTAGTAGCTAGATGGCTTCTTCTCTCTTTTTGGATCTCAATACAATGTTCTCCCCCTCTCTTGTCGAGATCTATTCGATGTAATCTTCTTTTTGCAGTGTGTTTGTTGAGATCGATGAATTGTGGGTTTATGATCAAGTCTATCTATGAATAATATTTGAATCATCTCTGAATTCTTTTATGTATGATTGGTTATCTTTGCAAGTCTCTTCGAATTATCAGTTTGGTTTGGCCTACTAGATTGATCTTTCTTGCAATGGGATAAGTGCTTAGCTTTGGGTTGAATCTTGGGGTGTCCTTTCCCGGTGACAGTAAGGGCAGCAAGGCACGTATTGTATTGTTGCCATCGAAAATAACAAGATGGGGTTTTCTTCATATTGCATGAGTCTATCCCTCTACATCATGTCATCTTTCTTAAGGCGTTACTCTGTTTTTAACTTAATACTCTAGATACATGTTGGATAGCGGTCGATGAGTGGATTAATAGTAGTAGATGCAGGCAGGAGTCAGTCTACTTGTCTCGGACGTGATGCCTATATACATGATATTACACTACTAGGGATAACCTTATACACAGAAATTTAGTAGTAGCGCGTGGAAAAAATGGGCGCTAGTTCTAAGTAGCAGTAGCGTGCGTGCGAAAACCGCACTACAGATACAATAGTAGCAGTAGCGCGTGCACATGAAAAAGCGCTACGACTAATATTCCCATTGCCAAAACGAAAGGCTACGCATAGCAGTAGTAGTCTTGAGAGAAGCGTGCTACTGCTAGGACATAAGTAGCAGCGCGTTTCGCGCGGAGAGGGCTACTGCTAATGGAAATAAAATGAAATGAAAAACAAATGGAAAAGTAAATGAAAAGAAAGAAATAGAAAAAGGAGAAAGGAAAAAATAAAATGTAGAGCAAAATCTCTCCCTAATAATAAAGCACGGATTGAGTCTCCGGGTTCACCGTCATGGAGTTTTTGCAAGAAAGTCCCTGATGTTTTAGTTATTTAATCTGCAGTCGTTATAATAAGTCAACCCAAAGCGGTACGGATGAGAGAAAATAAAAAAACCTAGCCACTCGCCCTCCCAAATCATGTCGACCACCAGCGTGCCAGCACCTCCGGCCCCGCCCCAGCGCGCCGCCACTTCCCGCCCCGCCCCATCTTACCGATGCGTTCAGGCAGGGCGCCGCCACCGCCGCCAGCCACTCGCCCTCCCAATCCCATCTCTAACTCCACCGCGCCTCCACTCCCGCCCCTCCCCATCTTATTGATGCGTTCGAGCAGAGCGCCGCCACCACGCGTGGCCGCGTGGCCAGTTTTCTTCTTTGTCTATTCGTTCTGGGGGCGCTCGACATCGTCGTGCCACCGATCTGCCGGCTTCGCCGGAACTCTGTTTGTCAGCATCTTCTCCACCCCTTGGTGATGAGCGGCTGAGCCAAGGAGCAGAGTCAGGCGCCGCCGCGCGTACATGCCGCGTTTGTGCGAGAGTTGGGACGGTCTGACAGGGGATGCAGACTTGGTTGGGGAACAAGAGCACGCGAAGCTAGGAGCAGGGGCCGATCGATGGGCAGCGCGAGGACCTCCTACTGGTTCTACATGTTCCTCTCTCTTCCTATCCATTACAAGCATAGAGGTGAATTCATGGTTGTATTGATAGGTGATTTAAATTGCAGGGTTGTGAGGAAATCAGTATAAAATCTTTGTTGTCAGAGTTCCCTTGGAACTGCGCAGAAGATGGGGTGATGGATTGAGTGTCAAGATTCAATGAAGATCCATCTGTTCGTGGCCTGCTTGTTCACCCACTACTACCACAAGCAATGTATTTTACTTTTCTGGATGCAGCCCTAGAAAGGAATTATGTTTGGTTTAGTTCATAGAAAGATATATCATAAAATACTTTCTGTTTACATACTAACTGAATAATACGAAGTATTTTAGTTCTCATGGTAATAGACAAGCAACTTCAGTAGTATTTGATTTGAGTTTTTGTTTTTAAGTATATGTTTGGTCAAGATTAAACTTTCTTTATGTCCATGTTTTGCTAGTATAATGCATCATCAAGCTTTGTTTTATATGATGACATTGTGTAAATCAACATATGGATGAGCAAAGTATTCTGAGCGCAGATGCTCGCCACCGCCGCTGCTTCCGACAATGTGTGAGCCGCCTAATCAAGCAAGGATTCACTGCTCATCCTAAGAGGACTCGCCGCTCTTCCATGACGCTACCGCTACAACACGGCATTATTCCAGCACCAAATCGCAGGTTTTTGTAGGTGCCTATTTACTTGCCCTTCATTTGCATAGTTGAGCGCAAGCTTCTGGCCTTAATATAGACTTTTGGAAACATTATATTTCATGCCTGCACATTACTAGAAACATAATTACACTGCATAGATTTAGCAGATTTAAATAATACTATTGTCTCAGTAAAAAAATATTTTTCAACTTCAAATTATATGATGGCTTCAGATTGTTTTCTTAAAAACCAAGAGCTCTTTTGGGGTTTGTAGTAGTGTGGTTTACAAGAGGTAGCCACGGTTTTTCAAAAATTTGAAGTGTTAGAAAAAGGAGTGGAACAGATCAAACTAAAGCTATTTTATTTAATATTATCTACTTCTACTTGAACTTTGATGGGAATCTGATGTAACCATCCCGCAATCTGAAAATATTGTATGATGTGCAGAGATGATTTCTGTTTACATGTAACTGTGCTGAACTCTACTTATATTTCTCTATGCGCCTCAAAGTTCAAGCAGTTGTAAGTAGTATACAAACATACTTTGCTCACAGTATAGTCAGCTGATGCAATGTGATAGTTCCAGCAAAATTTCTTCACCTATAAATCAAATTATGTTACTTCTCTTTGTGTAAATTTTGGATTTCTAGATCTTATGAAAATGACTTTTTATTTCAGCAAGTGTAATTTGCATTTGTAATCTTTTTAAATATAGATGCATCTTTGCAAATCCAAAAAAGTGGTGGGAATATCTACAACATGAAGTTTCTCAAGCTGATGGGGCATTCTTGTGCATGTTTGTGACATGATCATGTTGCACATATATTTAATAGTGAAGGTCTTCCGCTATCACTATGGATGGTTCTGCTATTGTGTAAGTGATTTCTTAAGTGTTGTGTTGTAACACATTAGAGTAAAAGATTAATTGTGTATGAAGAATAATATTACGGAGTCAGGCAGAATTTGACCTTAGTTCTGACCAAATTAATCTTTATTTGTTTGCTAGGTTGTGTGTCAAACATCACTTCATGTTGTAGTGCATTTTTTCCTTTAAAAATCCATATTATGCAATTTGGCTTTATAAAAAGTTTAACTTTATTGTTAGTGGAGAACAAGAGATAAGGAAAGGGAAGGGAAAAATAGTAATTCTAGCAACTAGCCATTGTTCCGTGGCAAAACACAGGTGTTTGTTCTATTATGTTAATCGGAAGTCTTTACGGAGGAGTTGGGTCTGGGTGAGTGACATAGATTTGCTTGAGGTCACGAATTCTTTTCTGCTATTACTTGCATCTTACTTGAATTTTTTTTCTTGAAGTTCTTCATGTTTTCCCATATCGTCTGCTCTATAGAAGATGCTACCTCAAATTAAGTAAGTGCATCCTTCTTTTTTGTTCAAGTTTGTTCTATTCTATTACTCAGAAGTCTGTACAAGACTGAGAGAGTGAAGCATATTTGCTTGAGATTTGAATTATTTTTTGATGTCAGGTTTGTACGCTATACTGTTTGATTAATAAAAACTGATAAGAGTAGTGGCAAACACTTGATTGAGTAAGCTACTGGATTTATGAGTAATACACAGTAGTTTCTTGCAATATTATATGCATGACAAGAAACACCCATATTTGATTTTGCTCTGTGATTGGTTCAAATATCAATTTTTCGGCTAAAGCTGATTGGATACGAGTAGTAGTGTTAACAGTAATAACTTGAAACATGATTTTATCATGGCTCTAAATTTTATTGCTAATGATTTCTTTCAGGATATTTGTAGAGGCTATTTGCACCGTAGTTCAAGGCAGATGATAGAGTACAGGCTAGGCAACTCACTTATATTGGTACTTGTTTAAATGGTTATGTATTCTGCCGGCATAGTTACATGCCATATTAATTTCAGAAGAACAATTTCTAATTTAGTGTTGTGCTTGCATGCATTGTTATGTCTAAAAAGAAAATTCCAAACAAAAACAAATATAAAGTCACAGTTTGTCTTTACAGACTGGATAATGAATGTTTCAATCACGCTAAATTGAACCAAGGCTTTTAGAATAAATTGTGGCATCTAAGCTTGTGTGTAGTCAATTACTAAATGTGTAATATTAGCACATATTAGCATGACTATTTCTTAAGTGCAGCCAGCCACCATTTTCATTTGATTTGAATTAATATATTACTTATATACCTATTTAGATATTTATTTATGTCCTCGATGGATTGATTTGAACGCTGCAATTTTATTACCCCGTTGCAACGCACGGGCCCTTTTGCTAGTAAATGAAAAAGCGAAAAAACGAGAAAGGCGTAGCAGTAGCATTTTTTTGTAAGAGGCGCTATAGCTAACGTCGCTGCAGCACGTTTCCTAAACCCCCACTGTAGAAACAGAAAAGGAAATAAGAAATATGAAGGGAATTACATAGCTATAGCAGTAGTGTGTTTTGTGAAAATCGCTATAGCTAACTTAGCTATAGCGCGTTTCACAAAAAGCGCTACCACTAAGTTTGACTTAACCAAAAAACCGTTTTGCCCCGGCCACCACTTCTCCCCCAAATCCCTCGACCCACCCCACCGCCGTCTGCCCGATTCGCCGTCACCCCACTTCGCCGCCGTCTCCTGTGGACGTCGACGCCCCCGGAGCCACCAGAGCCGTGCGTCGTCGACGCCACCGGAGCCGCCCCCAACGCCACCGGAGCCGCGCGGCCACATCAACGCCCCCGGAGCCGCAGTCGACGCCACCGGATCCTCCCTCGGCACAATTGCCTCCCCCGTCGTCGCCGGAGACGCCCCTGCCACCCTTGCCACCACCGGAGCCATCCTCTGTAAGCCCCCACCCCTCCTCTCTCTCTCTAAATTAGTTAGGTTAATTTAGTTAGGAAAAGAATTTAGTTAGGTTAATTTAGTTAGGAAAATAATTTAGATAGGGCTTTGACAGAGACGCCCCTGCCTCCCTCCCCGTAGGAAAAAATTGTATATGCTTAACTAGGGCGGTAGGGTTAGGGTTGTAGTGTTTAATTACATATGTTAGGAAAGTAAGATTTAACTAGATGTTAACTAGGGTGGTGGGATTTAGTTTAGAGAAAAAAATCAATATAAAAATGTAAATTTCTGTTAGTGTTGCCAGTCTATTAGGTTCTTAATTTTTAGTGAATTTTTATTAGGACAAAAATTTAGGACATAATTTGAGTTCTAGGTTCATAATTTGAGTTCTAGGGTTCATCCATCTATATTTGGTTTTTGAATTAAGTTTCAGAGAGCATGAGATTTGTGTAGATTTTCTTGAAGTGTTAAACACTAGGATATGCAAATTTGAAGTGGTCATGATATATGAAAAATCCTCAGCTGTGTTTGCTCATTGATCATAATCGACATTGAAGTGGTTCGATTGTGCCCAAGTGGCCTTTTGTTGTTTCCAGGGAATGAAGCCGAGTGGCCTATGTTTAGCCGGAATGTTGATTCATTTCCGTTCCGGAAAAATCCAGGTTCTCGATTTGTCCACTTTTTAGCAAAGGCCATGCCGAAATTTTCCATGAATTTCGGCATGACTTGTGCAACAAACTAAGACATATCGAGTGCCTGGGATTTGCCACCCCGGGAAGGAGTCAACGTTCCTGCAAAACAATAGGCCTTTTTATGTCATTATTCATTTTATTAGGTCTAGAATTAATTGACTAGATTCAATCGTAGGAAACATGGCTAGCAACGATGAAGGATAGGGTTTTGGTGATTGCGACGACGTCTACCAGGCGATAGATGAATTTTTTAGCCTTGCCGACACGCAGACCGGTGCTGAGACTGAGACCAGCACTGAGACTCAGACCGGCATCGAGACCGGCACTGAGACTGAGAACGGCGCTGCCTCGGGGAGCGGAGCCGGTGTAGAACCGAAGGCAAAGAGGCAACGACCTCCTAACAAACTCAGGACTACTAGACTGGTGGTCACGGAGGTGGACGACGACAATTTTGAGCCAAAGGCGCCCGAGGAAGCGTGTCGATGCTACAACAATCAAATAGGCTGCATCGTACGGCAATCAAACTACAGAAGATAGAAAATATGAGGAGCTCCCTCCTAAAGAAGTTTCAACAGATATTCTTGTTCCCGGGCCGGAATGAGAAGGATTATGAAGATCCAGATGAGGACCCGGCAATGAAGAAGATAAAAAAACATGCCATGACCAAGTTTAGCGACGCGTTGGCCGCCTGGAAAAATCGAGTGAAAGCAAAGATCATCGACAAGAAGGAACCCTACTCCAAGATTGTAAAGGATAATCCGACAATCATGAAAGAGCAGTTTCAAATATCCAAGGAGGCTTGCGAGGCCGTAGCTGCCAAAAAATGTCTAAGTACATGAAGGGGCTTCAAGAGAGGAACATTGGGAGCCACCACCTTGGAAGCCGTGGTTACGGCAGAAATAGGTCCAAATGGGCCAAGGAGGACGCGGAAGCCGCAAGTCTGGGCATCCCAGACCCCTTGGCGGATTTCACCGCCCTGCAGGAGCATGACGTCCTCAGGGCCCGGCACCGTTGGGACCCAGTGAAGAAGGTTTACGAGACAAAACCGGTCATTACGGAGTTCATGAGACTGCTAGTAATTTTAGTTTCTGATCAATTCGACTGCACACGTTATTCATATTTGTAAACAATCCTTGTGCCTTTTGCAGTGAGAGCAGCACCGGATTGCGGCCGAAAGCGACTCGCCGTCTAAGGCATTGGCGAGGCCCAAGTGGGACACTCCATTCAACCGGGCGTTGAACATATTGAAACGACAACCGGTGGATACTCGACCGTCGTATGGACGCGTGCACGGTGTCGGATACGGCGCCACGTGGAAGAAGTACTACCGTGAGACCATGGAGGAGAGAAAGGAAAGAAGGAGGTTAACTGAAGAAAACATCGACAAGAAGGCTGAGATTGCGGTTGAGAAGAAATCATCTCAGACAGTCGCAACAGCGGTAGCTGCCGCAAAACAGGTGGTTGCAGATTTGTCTACTTCCTTGGTGATAGGCATTTTCACTTGGACAAGGCAAAATCCAGAAAAAAATGCAAAGGACTTTCCCCTTGTTGACTTCTTGGGGAGCAGCTCGACTAGCATTGCACCAGCACCTGCTCCCGCACCGGACGTGCTCGATGGTGCTTCGTCTTTGGCTGAGCTCGATGCCCTCACGGTATCTGTCACACCGGCCCCCTTCAATATAAATGTATAATCTCCCGTTTTCGTTGCCATTCGGATGTCTCACGTCGCAGACTTTTCTTTGTAGGCCGACGAAACCCCGTGCACCATATTGTACACCATCAGCGACCAGAAGGTGGACGTGGGGAAGGTGATGATAATGGAGCCGAAGGAACCATTGTTCCATAGCCGGTCGATCCCCCCGAACGTCTTCAAGGTTTCCATGGCCAGTGTCAAACCGGGCCACGAGATTTTGCCTCCTCCAATACTAGTGGGGGGTGACGCCGAGACACCATGGCGGCTTGGTGATTGTTGCAATGGGTGGGTCCTGTTGTGGCCAAACAGTCTGCTTTGTCTGGTGGCGGCCGGGAGCACACCCACGAGCATGCAGCCTCAACAAGGTATGAACATCAACACCCCACCTACCCAATTAGCGTCGGATGTCGGGTTGGGTGATAGCGGACGGGGTAAGGAGGAGGCTCGATTAGTCACTGACGACATCGCCATGGATGAGGATGAGGACGACGATGGCACTGAACAGTATGTCTATACCAGCACCTCCTCGGGGTTTGAGCATCATGAGTCGGTGCCTAAATTGTCGTCTCAACGTATTATGGACGACCTTCCGGTAGTAAAGAAGTCTAGGAAGAGAGCGAGGAAAGGCAAAAAAGCTGATTCTATGATCCAGCCGCCTCAGCAGCCTCGGTTTCAGGACCGTATAGATATCCCCGATGCGTATAAATGGCATATCCCCGGTCAACCAATCCTACCTGCAACAGCGCTACGGGACAGATTCGGCAATCTAAGGAGACTTCATGATAATGTGTTGCGGGTAGAGAAAGGCCTCATCGCCTCGAAAGATCCAGGATACCCACTCTACGTGGTTAACGTTCCGCGGCAAATGTCGTACGTCGACACCTTCCCCGCGGATAAGTTCTTCCTCCGGTTCGATTACATATTCGACATGTTTCACGTGAAGAAGCTGGATTTTACGTTTGTCCGCCTTTATGCCTTGCACATGAAGTACCTCATTGGGGTTGAGCAGATACACTACAAGAAATATGTCAACCTATGACCTTCTGTCAGTGACCCTCGAAGAATTGGTCATAAATTTATGACCATTTTAGACCAATTGGTCAAAAGCTGTCTGGGGGCTCTAAACCCTAAACCATAATGACCATTTTGGTCAGAAAGGTCACAATTTCATTAGAGGAAATGGTCGTAAAGCTAGTAGCACTGTCCACTGCCTCATGCCTAGCTGATAACGACCAATATAAAATGGTCACTACACTTGAGTTTGAATGAATTTGGATGATTTGGCAGCCACCTCAGCAACCTCGCTTATGTGTCACTGTCTATGTGCCATTTTTGCTTGAGTTTTAATATTCAATAGACAGACGGGGCACACATTGGCAGGCGGGACCCATTTGACAGGTGGGGCCGAGCGCTTAATTCGCCCAAAAAAGATGCACGAGGCGGGACTCGAACCCACGACCTCGCGCTTGGTTTGCTCGCATGCTACCGCTGGGCTAGAGAGGGACAGTTGCTCACATCTGGGAGTTTATCTATACATTATATAGAACTACGGCTCTCTTGTATCATTGACAAGTGGGACCTTCCGATCAGGTGACATCGAACAGAGCAACAATTTGCAACACTGACAGGCGGGACCCATTTGATATGTGGGTGAGCGAGCGTTTAATTCCCTAAAAAATATGCGCTAGCGGGGACTCGAACCCATGACCTCGCGCTGGGTTCGCTCGTTCGTTACCGCTAGGCTAGAGAGAGATTGTTGCTAATGTGTGGGTAGTTTTCCATATTGTATATAAAACCACGGCTCTCACGTATCAGTGACAAGTGGGACCTTTTCCGACCAGGTGGCGGCGGGTGGCATCGAACAGAGCAACACTTAGCATTTTTCTAGGTCTTCCGACCAGGTGGCGGCGGAAGCAACCAGGTGACCTCGCCCATGGCCTCGCAGCGGAAGCAACCAACAGGGGGCGGAGGTGGGGGCGGGGGCGGCAGCGGAGGCGGGGGCAGGGCCGGCAGGGGGCGGAGGCGAGGCAAGGCATGGAGGCGGGGGCCAGCAGGGGCGTAGGCGACCGACGGTGGTGGGGCCTCGCCGAGCATGGGGGACTCGTCGCCGCGGCAAACACACCTCCCGGTATGCACCCCTCAGCTCTTCCCCCCTCTCCTCTCTTGTCACCCGAGTAGTGGGAGATGGATTTCAGTCAGATGTTCTTCAGCATAGATGAATTTTGTTGATGCACTGTTAGTAGTTAGGAGATAGATTGCTTGTTTGGTAGATATTGCATAGATGAATTTTCTTGATGTATTGTTAGGAATTGTTCAGCTTGTTTGTTAACAATTCTTCAGGCCTTGTGGTTAGGAAATTAGCATATAAAATTTTCTAGAATTTTAGCTTCCATTACTTCCATCCATTTTCATTAATTAATGCTGATGCACTTAGATTGATTTGCTAAGTTGCAACAATTTGTTGTCTTTGGCAGATGAACAGAAGCTGGATTAGAGAAGGAGTTAGAAAGTTTTCGAAAGAACATATGAAAGGAGTTGATGATTTCATGGCATTTGTTCAGGCAAATTTTGCCAACAATGCTCACATTCTTTTCCCATGTTGTGAATGCCTCAATCGTCCAAGAATGGCTCAAGGAAGAGTGGAAGATCATCTGCTTCTTAATGGGATGTCCAGCACATATGATAGATGGATATATCATGGAGAACCTTTAGAAAGACAACCTCAACATTTTGAAGCTGATACAGAGGCCCCTCATATGATGGGTGGTGGTGATGCTGGCATTGATTTCATGGAAAAGGTTTTGAGAGATAATGTTGTTTTGGAGGAAGAGGATGGGCATGAAGATGATAGGATTCCTGACCTATTGAAGGATTTATACGATGTTGAAGATCATGCTGATGGACAGAAATCGTTGTTTGCTGAGGTGTTAGAGGAGGTGAAGCGCGCAGCTCATGAAGGGGGTAAATTTTCAAGAATTACTTTCACCGTGAAGTTACTCCACATCAAGTCTTTCTACCGGATTAGCATGCCGCATTCAACGCAATACTCCGTCTTTTGAGCTTGCAATTCCCTGATAGTTGTGTTCCCAGATCTTATGATGAAGCATTGGGCATAATCCGCAGGCTGGGGTTAGGTTATGTGTCAATACATGTGTGCCCAAATAACTGTGTCTTGTTTCGGAAGGATTTAGCAAAGCATGACAACTGTCCAAAATGCAATGCATCTAGGTGGAAAGATGCTGATGGGAAGAAGTCAATACCGGAGAAGGTACTGAGGCACTTTCCCTTGATACCAAGGCTGCAGCAGATGTTCATCTAGAAGAAATCATCACGTGAGGTACAGTGGCACAAGCTGAAGCGGCAACCTGTGGACAATGAGCTGAGCCATCCAGCGGATGGAGAGGCATGGAAAGAGTTTGACCGTATACATTTAGATTTTGCTGCAGATCCAAGGAACATAAAACTCGGCATTGCCACAGATGGGTTTAATCCGTTTGGGAACATGAGCACGTCTTATAGCATGTGGCCAGTTTTTGTGGTGCCGTACAACCTGCCACCATGGGCATGCATGGATCAGTCCAACTTCATGATGTCATTGCTTATCCCGGGTCCAATTCTCCAGGAAAGGATTTTGATGTCTTTATGGAGCCCCTCGTAGAAGAACTGCTCCAGCTCTGGACTGGTGTACCTACATACGATGCCATGAGTCCAGAAGAAAAGTTTAATCTACGTGCTACAATCATATGGTCCATCCATGATTTCCCGGCTCTGCACACTCTATCTGGGAGGATCGCAGTGCGTTATCAGGCTTGTGTCCATTGTGACAAAGACCCTTGCTCAAAGAGAATAAGGAGAAAGATCTGCTATATTGGGCACCGCCGCTTTCTTCACCCAAACCATCGCTGGCGAAGAAGCAAAGATTTTAATGGTGAGAATGAAACCCGTGACAAGCCAGCTGAATTCACTAAAGAAGAGCTGGAGCAGCAACTTGAAAAGGTGAAAGATGTGAGACCAGGAAAGCTGGCGAAGAAAATAAAGCGTGAGGAAGGTCAATGTTGGGACCGGAGGTCTTGTTTGTGGGACCTGCCATACTGGGCTGATATGAAATTTAGGCATAATCTCGACGTAATGCACATTGAGAAAAACATATGCGAGAATCTGCTAGGGACGTTTCTGAACATTGAAGGGAAGACAAAGGACACGGTTAGTTCTAGGCTTGATTTGGAGGACATGGGCATAAGAGAAGATTTGCATCTACAGCACAATGAAGATGAAGATTCATTTGAAATTCCACGAGCATGGTATACAATGAATAAAGAACAAAAGCTTGCATTCTGTGAATTCCTAAGAGCGGTGAAATTTCCAGATGGTTATGCTGCTAACCTAGCAAAGTGTGTTACTTCTGATGGATTCAAGCTTTCAGTACTGAAAACCCATGATTGTCACATCCTCCTCCAAAGGATTTTACCGGCGGGCCTCCGAGGAATCATGCACAAGGATATATATGAAGCGGTTGCTGAGCTGGGAAATTTCTTTAGAGAACTGTGCTGCAAAACCCTCAAGTTAACTGTCCTGGAAAGACTTGAAAAAGAAATCCCAATTATTCTTTGCAAGCTCGAGAAGATTTTCCCTCCAGCTTTCTTCACCGTGATGGTCCATTTGGCGGTGCACTTACCCAAAGAGGCAATGCTTAGAGGCCCTGTGCAATACGGTTGGATGTACCCAATCGAAAGAAGGCTGCTTACTTGTAAGCGTTATGTGCGAAACACGGCAAGACCTGAAGGTTCTATTGCTGAAGCATATGTCGTTGACGAGTGCTTGACTTTTTGCTCTAGATACTTTGGTGATGTGGAAACAAGATGGAACCGGCCGGGCAGAAATAGAGAGCGGTCTGATTCGCAAAGTGGTGATGTCTCTGTTTTCAACCATGGTGTGAACTTTCTTGGAGCCTCACAATACTTGGAGGCTGGTGATGAGTATGACAAGATGGTTTTGTTTGTGCTCAGCAATTGCGCCGAGGTTCTACCATATATCGAGTACGTTATATCTTGTGCACTCATTATATATATTTTTTGCTTGGGTTGGCACCAGCCTAATGTTTTAATTCACATGTTTTGTTGGCATTGCAGGAAATGCAAGGAAGAGTTAAATCAGGAAGAAAGCAATATCAATGTTGATAAAAGGGTTGCCAAGGGGTTTGCTAAGTGGTTTAAGAATCATGTGAGATCTTTAGCCACATGTTTTATGTTTTCTGTGTTATTCACCCATTGTTAAATACCATTGTTTGCTAAATGGTTTATTTGTGCAGATTGGAAAGTTGCATGAGGAGAAGAAGGTCAGTGATGATCTATTTGCTTTGGCATGCTTACCGGATAAGCGAGTGAGAGTGTATTCAGCATGCATTGCTGACGGTGTCCGGTACCACACCGTTGACCACGAGGAAAAAAGGAAGACACAGAATAGTGGAATCGTCACTGAGGGGTCACATGATGGTGAGATCATTGACTTCTATGGTCAGTTGAGAAGCATCGTAGAGTTGCAGTACAACTCTAGTGGAGGCATCCATCGCTCGGTTGTCTTATTTCGCTGTGACTGGTTTGAGCTTGGTAGCAAGAAGAGGAGAGACTCTTTTGTCAAATATGATGGCCACTTCAAAAGCATCAACACTGCAAGGTGCTGGTATAAGAGTGATCCCTTTATTCTAACAACACAAGCAACAATGTTGTTTTATCTGCCAGACACTCTTTTGCACGGAAAATGGCGAGTTGTGCAAAACTTTCAGCACAGACACTTGTGGAGTGTGACTGAAACTGAAGTGGAAAAGGGCCCCGGTGATGGTGGACTAACATACCAAGATGATGACTCTACGGAAGTTCCATTGCATGCTGATGATGACTCTATGGAAGTTCTGGTGCAAAGCAGAGTGCGAAGGGACCGGGAACGTGTGATCGTTGGTGCTGCAACAGTTCAAGGCATCAAGAAAAGAAGAAAGGTGGTAGAGGATGGAAATGAAAGCGAGGATGAGGAAAACCGGACTGATCATACTATGCTGCAATATTGTAGTGATGATGAGGAAAACAGGAGTGGGCATAGAGTTCCTTGTTTTCGTATCGACGATGATGAGTAGCGAAGGTAAATTTGGTCTCCTTGGTGATCTAATGTTATTTTGTCTCCTGGGTAGTTGTTGTTGATGTGATCCTGATGTAGTTTTTGTACTACAAATCTCTCTAGGTACCAAAATGCATGAGACTGTGTAGTGATGGAAAGGCAGATGATGGTTGAAGATACAATGCAAAATGATGTAGTTTTGGTGACGGAAGATACAATGCAAAATGAAGATGTTGTTTTGAATGAAGAAGCAAAATGATGAACTGAAGATGTTGTTTTTAGAGCTGTTTTTCTTAGTTTTGGTGATCATGTAGTTTTGGTTGTGATGTAAAAGACTGCAAAATGATGTTGTTTTTGGACTGAAGATGTTTTTTGAACTGAAGATGTTGTTTTTGGTGAACTGAAGATGTTTTCAGAGCTTCTTTAACTGAATTTTTGGGCGTGCTCCATCAGACAGCCATCTGATCCCACGCGCGGCCCCATTTCATTGTGAGCAAAAAAATATGCGCGAGCGGGGACTCGAACCCACGACCGTGCGCTCGTTTCGCTATGTTTCTACCACTGGGCTAGGAAGAGGCTACTGGTCGTCCACTCTATGCCATCTCTTTTCAAATCATCAAACCAGTGAAGTATCAAACACAGACCTCACTGACAAGTGGGCCACTCGACCAACTCACTGACAAGTGGGCCATTTTGCTACTCTACCCACTCGACCCTTTTCCCCTGAGCTACCAAAAAATATTGGGCGAGCGGGGGCTCGAACCCACAACCTGCTGCTTATTCCACTGTTTTTCTACCACTTGGCTAGTTAGAGGTTGTTGGTTTTGTACTCTATGCCAACCCTTCTCAATATATCAAAACAGAACTCGCTGACAAGTGGACCCACTCTTTTCCCCACTCCTCTTGTCCACTTGACCCGCTCCTCCTCTCCATTATCCACTCGACCCACTCCTCCTCTCCGCCGACGGCATCCCCTTCTCCTCCATCGACGGTGACGACCTCCCTGGCGAACCACTCCTCCATCGACAGCGACGGCCTCCTAAGGTATGAATCCGCGGAGTCCTTCCTGTTCCTCTTCCTATTGATTAGATTAGGGTTGCCCGGCGCATGCTGATTAGGGTTCCATTGTAGATAGAGTAGTAGATCAAGGGGAGGCACCGTCCACGACACCGACAAGGCCAACAAGCTCAAGCAGTCGCCGTCCCCCCAGGTCCGTTCTGTTCCCCCCGTGTTCTTTGACTTGCTTTGTTTCCCCCATGTTCTTTGTTGACAAGGCCAACAAGGCCAACAAGCATGCTGATTTAGGAGTTACTCGTATTGTTCCTGTGCGTGCGTCCCTACTGGAATTGAGGTATACTACATGGCTAATGGTCGTATTGTGTCTGCGCGTGCATTCTATTGATTCCAGCCCAACTGTCGAGCGATTGGACCACATTCAGAGGGATTTTGCAGACTGAATTAGGCATTTAGGTTTAGGTCCCTTTTGGCCATGTTCATTTGATGTGGTGCTACCTTGCTAGGTATGCTAGTTTCCCCGTGGTTCTCTTCACAGTGATGTAGAATTCATCAGAAATAGAAAAGGCAGACCGAAAGGGGAAAAAATGATTCCAACACTTATAATGTTGCAAGTCTATTAGTATTTTCCAATTTTGTTTGTTTGTTTTTAAAATAAACATGTTTATATTTGTCTAAAAAGATGTTGCGGCACACAGGAGCAGTTAAACTTGTAGGAGATCTAGCCTCTAGTGGCCTTTGGCTATATAAACCCTAGCAAAGCAAATTAAGCCAATAGCTCTGAATCTCCAAAATTCTAGTGTTAAATTCACTATGCTCTCTAGTGCTTGATTGCCACAATTAACCACTACTTGACCCTCGCTGCAGAGGCTGCCTGACAAGTTTGCGAAGATGCTCGCCGGCCGTGAGCCCCACAAAGTGAAGCTGCGGGAGGCCGGTAGTGGGCTTCACAGGATGTGGGAAGTGTTGGTGGTGTTTGATGGTGAAGGCCACATGTACCTATGGCCCGGCTGGGAGCATTTCGCCCGTGCACATGAGCTACAGCTCGAGTACTTCCTTGTCTTCCGCTACGACGGCGACACCATGTTCACCGTGAAGATGTTCGACAACACCATGTGCCGCATGTACTACCAGCACGACAACGATGCCAGTAAGCTCTCTGCCTCTCTTCTTCCTGTCCTTTTGGCTTCCTCTACCTGCACGACGACAACACCATGTTCACACTTTGTTGCATTTGGCCAGGCAATGGGAGCTGCAGCGGGGATGACGAGGAGCAGAGCAGGGATGACGACGAGGAGCAGAGCAGGAATGACGAGCAGAGCGGGGATGACGAGGAGCAGAGCGGGGATGACGAGGAGCAGCCTATTCTGGCTGAGGCTGACGACCCTGCTATGGTGGTGGCGGATGACGACCTTGCTATGGTGGTGGCGGACGACGACCTCGCTATGGTGGTGGTGGACGACGACCTCGCGATGGTTGTGGCAGACGACGACCTTGCTATGCTGGTGGCAGACGACGACTTCGCGATGGTGGCGGCGCCTGCAATTCCACCACTTGGCGATAGGACCATGCGAATTGTGCTAGAGGAGTACATCTGCATTGGGATTCGCCACTCTGAGCGCATCAGGTTGATGAAGGAGAAGAAGGAGGAGTGAAGATGTTAAAAAGGTGTTCAGCATGTTAGGTTTAAGCTTGTTAGTGTAATATGAACATGTCAATGTTAAGTATGTCAGGTTTAATTTTGTGCATGCTCATGGATGCTGTATGACAGTGTCATCTAAACAAGTCATGTTTTTAACAATGAATATTCAGTTTGGTAATTGATGGGAACTGAAATTTTCTATGCATGCTCATGGATGAAAGATAAAATTATGGGTTTTTGTGCATGCTCATGTATGAAACAATATAAGTTTCATTTTTTGAAGGCTAAAAACATGACTCAAACCCTAGCCACGGACGACCGCCGTGACTAAATCCGCCGGTTTTTGAAAACACCGTAAAAATTCAAAAACCGTTTTTCATTTTTTGCATGCAAAAGACATGTGTTTTTCGTGAAGCGGCTACAAGGAGGGGCACCCCAAACGGCGCCATTCCATGTCTATCTCAAAGTAGACCCTATTTTACGGACGGTCGCCAAAAAGCATGCATTTCCGACCCTCGTAGCTACTCCCGGCAATTAGGACCACCTTCGGCCGATTCAGCTGGAACCGGCTGGAATTTGAACTCCGGGTCCTCCATAGCTTGCCCGTTATTTTCACTAAAAATGCTTTTTAGCTTCACAGGTAGGCATTTCATCACAGAATCGACAACAGATTTGCAC
Source organism: Triticum aestivum (assembly GCF_018294505.1). Lineage (NCBI taxonomy): Eukaryota > Viridiplantae > Streptophyta > Magnoliopsida > Poales > Poaceae > Triticum > Triticum aestivum. Next base: position 156,793,798 of record NC_057812.1, on the reverse strand, counting down.
GGCTCAAACCCTAGCCACGGACGGTCGCCGCGACGAAATCGGCCGGTTTTTGAAACACCGTAAAAAATTCAAAAAAAAAAATGGGAGACCTCCGCGTCACATCATCAAATGTGGCCTACCAACTAGCAAAAATACTAAACTTGCAATACCGGCGTTTTCTTGAAAAAGTGTTCTAAAAAACGACCTACCATGAACGAAGATTCATGGCTTTCAAGCCAAACTAGCAATGATATGGCCGCATCCGTTGAATAGTTTCTGATAATATGCCCAAATTGGGCGCATGCCTCCGTCTTGTGATGGCAAACAATGTTGCCAAAGCGAGGTTCCAACTTGTTTAACAAAAAAAACCGTTTTTCATTTTTGAATGCAAAAGACATGCGTTTTTCGTGAAGCGGCTACAAGGAGGGGCACCCCAAATGGCGCCATTCCATGTCTATCTCAAAGTAGACCCTATTTTACGGACGGTCGCCAAAAAGCATGCATTTCCGACCCTCGTAGCTACTCCCGGCAATTCGGACCACCTTCGGCCGATTCAGCTGGAACCGGCTGGAATTTGAACTGCGGGTCCTCCATAGCTTGCCCGTTATTTTCACTAAAAATGCTTTTTAGCTTCACAGGTAGGCATTTCATCATAGAATCGACAAAAGATTTGCACGGCTCAAACCCTAGCCACGGACGGTCGCCGCGACGAAATCGGCCAGTTTTTGAAAACACCGTAAAAAAATCAAAAAAAATGGGAGACCTCCGCGTCACATCATCAAATGTGGCCTACCAACTAGCAAAAATACTAAACTGCAATACCGGCGTTTTCTTGAAAAAGTGTTCTCAAAAACGACCTACCATGAACGAAGATTCATGGCTTTCAAGCCAAACTAGCAATGATATGGCCGCATCCGTTGAATAGTTTCTGATAATATGCCCAAATTGGGCGCATGCCTCCGTCTTGTGATGGCAAACAATGTTGCCAAAGTGAGGTTCCAACTTGTTTAACAAAAAAAACCGTTTTTCATTTTTTGAATGCAAAAGACATGCGTTTTTCGTGAAGCGGCTACAAGGAGGGGCACCCCAAACGGCGCCATTCCATGTCTATCTCAAAGTAGACCCTATTTTATGGACGGTCGCCAAAAAGCATGCATTTTCGACCCTCGTAGCTACTCCCGGCAATTCGGACCACCTTCGGCCGATTCAGCTGGAACCGGCTGGAATTTGAACTGCGGGTCCTCCATAGCTTGCCCGTTATTTTCACTAAAAATGCTTTTTAGCTTCACTGGTAGGCTTTTCATCACAGAATCGACAACAGATTTGCATGGCTCAAACCCTAGCCACGGACGACCGCCGCGATGAAATCGGCTGGTTTTTGAAAACACCGTAAAAAATTCAAAAAAAAAAAATGGGAGACCTCCGCGTCACATCATCAAATGTGGCCTACCAACTAGCAAAAATACTAAACTTGCAATACCGGCGTTTTCTTGAAAAAGTGTTCTCAAAAACGACCTACCATGAATGAAGATTCATGGCTTTCAAGCCAAACTAGCAATGATATGGCCGCATCCATTGAATAGTTTCTGATAATATGCCCAAATTGGGCGCATGCCTCCGTCTTGTGATGGCAAACAATGTTGCCAAAGCGAGGTTCCAACTTGTTTAACAAAAAAACCGTTTTTCATTTTTTGAATGCAAAAGACATGCGTTTTTCGTGAAGCGGCTACAAGGAGGGGCACCCCAAACGGCGCCATTCCATGTCTATCTCAAAGTAGACCCTATTTTACGGACGGTCGCCAAAAAGCATGCATTTCCGACCCTCGTAGCTACTCCCGGCAATTCGGACCACCTTCGGCCGATTCAGCTGGAACCGGCTGGAATTTGAACTGCGGGTCCTCCATAGCTTGCCCGTTATTTTCACTAAAAATGCTTTTTAGCTTCACAGGTAGGCATTTCATCACAGAATCGACAACAGATTTGCACGGCTCAAACCCTAGCCACGGACGGCCGCCGCGATGAAATCGGCCGGTTTTTGAAAACACCGTAAAAAATTCAAAAAATCAAAAAATGGGAGACCTCCGCGTCACATCATCAAATGTGGCCTACCAACTAGCAAAAATACTAAACTTGCAATACCGGCGTTTTCTTGAAAAAGTGTTCTCAAAAATGACCTACCATGAACGAAGATTCATGGCTTTCAAGCCAAACTAGGAATGATATGGCCGCATCCATTGAATAGTTTCTGATAATATGCCCAAATTGGGCGCATGCCTCCGTCTTGTGATGGCAAACAATGTTGCCAAAGCGAGGTTCCAACTTGTTTAACAAAAAAACCGTTTTTCATTTTTTGAATGCAAAAGACATGTGTTTTTCGTGAAGCGGCTACAAGGAGGGGCACCCCAAATGGCGCCATTCCATGTCTATATCAAAGTAGACCCTATTTTACGGACGGTCACCAAAAAGCATGCATTTGCGACCCTCGTAGCTACTCCCGGCAATTCGGACCACCTTCGGCCGATTCTGCTGGAACCGGGTGGAATTTGAACTGCGGGTCCTCCATGGCTTGCCCGTTATTTTCACTAAAAATGCTTTTTAGCTTCACAGGTAGGCTTTTCATCACAGAATCAACAACAGATTTGCACGGCTCAAACCCAAGCCACGGACGGCCGCCGCGATGAAATCGGCCGGTTTTTGAAAACACCGTAAAAAATTCAAAATAATCAAAAAAATGGGAGACCTCCGCGTCATATCGTCAAATGTGGCCTACCAACTAGCAAAAATACTAAACTTGCAATATCGGCGTTTTCTTCAGCTACTCGGTATGATTTTAACCTTGATTTCTACAAAATTTACAAAAAAAACCCTTTTTTCTACACCCAAACCCAAAAGGATTTCCCTCCCACACCAAAATTTTCCCTCCACCAAAATTTCCCTCTCCCAAAATTTCCCTCCTCTCCCTCTCCCACTATCAGGCGGGACCCACCACTCCCTCTCCCACTACCAGGCGGGATCCACCACTCCCTCTCCCACGACGAATCCTCCCCTCCCCTCCCCACCTCCGCACCGCCCCGCTCCCACTCCCTCCCCTCCTCTCCTCCGTGCCGCCCCGCCACTACTGCGCCACCCCGCCACTGCTGCGCCGCCCCGCCGCTGCGCCGCGCCGCGGTGCGCCGCCCACATTGACGACGACGACGTGATCGACTACATCGACGAGGACGGCAGCTACATCGACGACGGCGGATCGACGACGACCACCGCTGCATCATCAACATCATCTCCACCTAGGTACTTCTCCCCTCCTCTGGTGGATCCATCTCCCCTCCTCTAGTGGATCCACCTCCCCTCTGGTCGATCCATCTCCCCTCTGGTAGATTCCCTCATGGGTTAGGATTTCCTAGGGTTAGGATCTCCTGCTGGTTCGGTAGGTCCTTGTTCTTGGGGTTAGGGTTCATTTTAATTGTTCCGTGGGGATGATCTCCCTCTAGTTCATGGGGTTAGGGTTAGGGTTCATGGGGCCAGGGTTAGGGTTCATGGGGTTCATGGGGTTAGGGTTCATGGGGTTCAACATCATCCACCCCTAGGCACTTCTCCCCTCTAGCCATCTCCCCTCGATATTCATGGGTAGATCTTCTAGGGTTCGGTAGACCCCCCTCATGGGTTCATCTAGGATTCATGGGGATGGATAGATGGGGATGGGGATGGCTAGGGTTGGGGTTCATGTGGTACACGTTTCTCTAGTTCATGGAGATGGTTAGGGTTAGGGTTGATGGATCTCCTGCTTTTCTTGTTCATGGAGAAGGATCAATGCGGATTCATGGGGATGATCTCCCTCTGGTTACGGTTTCATGGGTTTCATGGGGTTAGAGTTTCATGGGGTTCCTAGGGTTAGGGTTTCATGGGGTTCATGGGGTCCTTCCTATGCATGATTTCAATTGTTGTTAAGAGCGTGTGCTTCTCTATGTATTGACTACTATTGCTAAGAGTGCATGTTGGTCCTGTAAATCTTGTACTAATTCACTTGACAGACTTCATATGTAAATCTTGTACTAATTGGTAAAGTAGTCTAAATTCTAATGAGGGTGAGTTACAACAGGAATCATGTTGCTAGTACATGCTACTCTTGTTTATGATGGTCTGCCTATGCATGGGTTAGCCTGCATTTGTGATGGGGGTACACAAAGCCACTTGCTTGCAATTGTTGTGGGTCTTAGCAGAATTCTATTTTTTTGTTCCATTATTATGAGAATGTGATACCGCACATTGATTAGGATGAGTGTATCATGCATGCTTTACTTACTCAACATGATATGTGTCTATATGGGTTGATATACCAAATCAAACCGGGTTTGGCTAAAGCTTCTGAAAAATTGTTGTATAGGTTGTAGAGGAACATGCATGGGGAATTTTTCTTTGCTTGTTTTAAGTTTGATTCCCATATACGATTATCATCATCAAAGCTTGTTGAAGTGAAACTGTGGACGCTGAAAGCACCTTATGCATATCCTGTTCATAGAGGATGCCCATAAGGTGCCTATTGATGGATTGCGATTTAGACTTTCACTTCCTGATATAGGAACCATACTACATAATCTATTTTTTCTATGTATAGTGACTGATGCTGATTTCATATTTATTAAAGTTATCTTTGTTCATCACATGCTAATTTCTATTCATCTTAGTTTAGTTTAGTTTTTCATGGCATACACAGAGTAATACAATCAGTAGAATGTCAGTCCAAGCGTTGTTAGTCTCTTCAGTACATCATGGGGATGCTTGCTTGCTTGCTGCCACTCTTCAATTCAGTTGCTTGCTAGCGTACATAGGGTTAGGGTTTGCATCAGCAGTATTACTAGCACTTTGCTTGCTTGTTGTGTACTTTATATGAGGCACTACGAAGATTTCTTGATGTTCATTACTACCTCCTGCTTGATGTACATTACTACCTCCTGCTTGGTGTAGTGAAGTTATTAAGAGATGCTTCATATCCTTCCAGTGTACATGCATGCTTGTTTAGTGCACTTACATATTTTCTTAATTAATAACACTAGATCACTATATTGTTTATCCATCAAGTTTGTTTCACATGTATTACATGTATGTGCATGATGGTCCAAATGCTTTCCTTTATTGATACAAGTGCATCATTTTAATTTATCCCTGTTGTATCTGATTGTTGTTTATTCTATTTTGCAAGAACCACCTCAAGATCATCCATGGCAAGGAGGACAAGGTCAAGCATGAGGCCAACCGTTGGTATGCAACTTGCTCCTTGTGGTTATACTGTCAGTTTCATAAAATCTGTGTCTTAATATGCTAAGTGAAATGTATTGCTGCAATCTGAATAAGCTGGCTTAATTGTGCCTGTGTGATGTTAGTCTTCCTTACCTGAATAACTAGGATTAAATGATAATAAAATTTCATAAGATATGTTTGGTTGTCTGTCCATGCATTCCAAACATTCACCTAATAGTTACGTTTCCTTTATCATGCAAAGAAGAGCCTCTCACCGAGTACGAGAAGGTTAGGGCTAGAAATATCATGAGGAACAATCAGATGTTCCAGTCCCTTGGCATCGGTGCAATAGCGTCGATGATTAGGAAAACAAATGGTGTACAAGAAGGTAGAAGTGATGAGGTTCAAGAGGGTAGTGGAGTTATCAATGATGACCCAGAGTACAATCCTAAGGAGGATGAAGTTATTGATGGAGAGGAAGTGGATGATGTTGTAGTCAACAAGATTGTTAAGGTGCAAACTCTGTCTTGTTTGGAGGGTTGGGGTTCTGTTATTCTATGTTATTCCTTGTGCTCACATATTTCTCTTGTGATCTAATGCTTTTTTCCGTGCTGTTTATACGAGGCACTGAAGGAATCTAGGACGAAGAGGCCTGGTGTTAAGAAGACAGTCAGCAAGAAGAACAAGAGCTCAGAAACATCTGCTGCAATGCCTCCAGGAAGGGTGATGGCCCCAGCTCCAGGACAAAAAAAGAGGATCCTGGAACCTGATGAACCTGCCCTTGATAGAGTCACAAGGCAGAAAGCAAGGATGGCGACTGCGATGGACCATCAGGAAAGTATGCTGCGCATGGACTCTCAGACCTCGGTGCAAACGGGTGATGAGTTGCCGCCCATGGATCAAGGAACCACTCTCAGCATGGATGGAAGTGGCACTGTCTGCCTAGATGAAGCAGGAACCATCTGCATTGATGAAGCAGGCACTATCCACACAGACCTCAGCCCTGTTACACCTTCTATTGACAGGAACGCTGTCATCAATGAAGAAGAACAGCAGCTTGTGCTTCAATCAGGCAAGTTGACCTTTGCAATGCTATCTTTTACTAGTGCATTTTCCAAATGGAATGATCATGTATGCTTTTGTCGATTCCTGCATTTTGTCAATTTCTATTCTAATTTATGAGTTCAATTTCATTTTCAGATGCAATGACTCCTAAGACTAGACTTAGAAAGGGCAAAGGGCTAGAGAGGATCACCAAGTCGCTTGGTAGCAAGGTGCCTATCCAAATTGCCGAAGGGATGATTCATCCAGAGAAGCCTCTGCAGGCAGCAAAGCTTGCTTCTGAGTGTGGACTCATTGCAAAAAGCCATCTTCCGGTTCTTCCTTCCTCACTTCAAGCTATACAAAAAAAATGCTAGTCTATTGGAGAACTACATTGGGAAAGTTGTTGTAAGCTACTTGTTTCATAGTTAATGTGCTATCTATTTTCTGTTACACCTATGCATGATCACTAATATTGTTCCTACCTTGTTTGCTATCTTGGTAGGCAAATTTTGAGATGAACCCAGACTCGGAGACCATCAAGACCTCGTGCAAAGATATTCTGCAAAAATATTCAAAGAACAAACGCCATCAGATCAAGAAGAAGTATTTTGATACCGTAGCCGCAAATAAAGTCAGCATTAAGTCTCCGGTGCCTGATCTAACAGATGGTGAATGGCAAGCTCTGGTGGAGATGTGGTCTACCCCAAGACACAAGGTTTGTCTCTGCTTTGTTTGATGCTTTATGTTCTGCACATGATATGCTAGTGCTAGATCATGCTGACAGTATGCTTTTTTGTAGGAAACATGTGTGTCGAACAAGATGAATCGAGAAAAAGTCGTGTACAATCACAGAACTAGTTCCAGGCACTACACAACACACATTTTTGCCACTGTGAGAACTCTTCTCTAGAGACCTTACCGTTTGATCCTCATTGAATAACATTTCTGATTCTTGCTGAATAACATTTTGATTTTTGTTGAAAAACATTTCAGAAAGAAGAGCGTAAGGTTGAGGAGCTGTCTGCGATTGACTTGTTTAAGGCCACCCACAACAGCAAGAAGCACGGGTTTTCAGAGCCAGTCAAGACTGCTATAGTAAGTCACTCCATGCTTTGCCCTGTTTGATTCACAACCAGCTTTGATGCTTTGATGATTTGATGTTGTTTGATTCGGAGCCAGTTAAGAACACACGCAATGTTCCATGCTTTGATGTTGTTTGATAGTTCAACAAAGATATCAGAACTTGCTGTAGCTATTTGATGCATTTTTTATGATATGATAAAATTTGATCTGAATGTTAGTTTGATGATCGGCTCACTCGGGAATCCATCTTATATAGAACCACCATTCTAGGCTTAATGAAGTGATCATATTGTTCCAATTGCATGTCTCCAGGTCACTAGTCATCATCTTCTTGTATAGATTTTGTGTGTTGGTTTGGTTACTTCGAATAATCGATTTGTGTGCTGGTTTGGTTTCTCTTGCTTGGTTTGGTTTGCAAAATGTGAAATAGATCTCCCACTAATGCCTATAATTTTCCTCCATATGCTAGCTTGAGATGGAAAAAATGAAGGACGCGCCGGTACTAGAAGGTGAAGAGCCAAAGTCTGCTGTTGAAATTGTCGAACAATTCCTCAAGACCGAAGTCAAGCAAAGCACATTCCTCAGGAATGTTGGGCTCCAGTCATCTAGGAACAACTCCGGCAAAGCAACAACTGAAGTTGCTGCTCATGTTCGTGACCTTGAGTAGAAGCTGGAGAGGTCTCAGCTTCAAGCTGAAGTGATGCGAGAAGAATTGGCGGCAATCAAGGTGAAGGCAGAAGAATTTAAAGCTGCACGCGACAAGGAACTTGAGCTGCTGCGCAAGAAGTCTCAAGAGCAGGAAGAGCAGTTAGCCCACTTGATGGCTCTCTTTGGAGCTAAGGCAGTTTGATGGTCTTTGAACTTGCTGTGCAGTTTGTCTTTGAACTTGATGTGAAGTTATGTTGTAGTAGGTCATGAACTTATGTGGATCTGGTAGTGTTTTGCATCTGGTAGTGTTTGTTGCATTTTGCACTTGGTAGTGTTTTGCATCTTGTAGTGTTTTACACCTGGCTGTTTTATGCCTTGTGGATGACTTATGGATCTTGTGAACCTGGGCCTGTTTATAGTTATGTGGATCTTGTGAACCTGGGCTTGTGGATCATTTTCTGAAGTCATGCAAAATATGAACCTGGGCTCTAAAAATGCCGAGGCCCAAACAAGAATTAGACTAAAAAGGCTTGGGCCTAAAAAAAGAAATGACTGTAAGAAATTTTTTACAAAAGGCTGCATAACACAAAATAAAAAGGCCAAGGCCCAAATTCGAACTAGACTAAAAAGGCTGTGGCCCAAAACAATAGTGGAATATAAAAAAAATTCATTAGAAAAAGGCTCCATTCCCAGAAAATAAAAGGCCAAATTATTGGGCCAAGCCCATGCAGATAAGCAAAATAAAGAGAAAAAAAATTAAATGGGCTGAAATGGACCGGGCTGATTCTATTTTACGACCTTTTCATTTGGTCATAAGTCTGCCACGTCAGCTTGCCATGGTGGATCTGACGTGCTGTGGTCGGATTGCTAGTGACCAAAACAGTTGGTCATTAAATCTACGACCTTTTTTTTGGTCATAAACGTTTCGACCATTCCAGAAGAAAGGTCGCTAATGTCAGTTTATGACGGCCAGCTTTTGACCTTATGTTTTTGGTCACAAAAAGGTCACAAATGGAAATTTGTGACCATTCAGTGACCAATAGTGGTGGTCACAAGTTGACATATTTCTTGTAGTGATATCTCATATCTGTGTCGCTGACCCGTACTACATGCACGAGGGCTTCTTAGCAGTCTGCGCAAAGCACCGTGAATACGCGAGGGATTACATCGTCAGTTTCATGGTCGCCAATAAGGATAAGGAGGCGATTCTCATGCCTTATCATCCCGTGTAAGTCATCCGCGCTGCTACCCTTCCTTCGATTTCAATCATTCATTTGCACGATGGAGGCTAATTAATTTGAGGTGTACTTATTTTGCGCAGCGGCGGGCGCGCCGTCCTCATCATCCTCTAACCCCGATTCTCCCACGCTCTTTACTTGGACTCGTCGAAGAACATTCACAAAAAGGATTACACCCACATCAAGGATGTTCTCGACAGTGCTATGTTTTACTACCAAGCAAGGGGTGGAGAGGTCAGGGACAAGAAGAGAAGGGGCGGCAGGGTCGCCTTCGGCCATAAGACCGACTTCTACTACATCCAGCAACTGAACGATTCTCTTAATGATGGATTCTATGTCCTACACCACATGCTGGAGTATAGACGGGGTCACCAGAACCTTCGCATGTCACCTAGATCCGGCGATGCCCATATTCTGCAATGGGCAAAGGACATAGGAGATATCGAGGATCATCGAATTTTAGCTGAGTTCTATAACATCCAGCGCGAACTTGCCCAAATCATCATGAAGGAGGTCGTCGCAAAAACAGGGATGTTCTATGGAGAAGGACAAATGTCGCGGGAAGACATCCGAACATGGATCGCCTCTCAGCGTCTTGACATGAAGCCTTTCACTAAGCTCGAGGACTATCACCCAGACTTGGATGGATGGAATGACATGTTGGAGTGATTGTCGATATATGACAATGTGTCCGTTTAGTCCATACTTTCTGTATGACAAAACTTTGATTTATGCACGGTGAAACTTTATTTGTGATGTAATTAAACAGTCCTCCTCCTCGACTAGCGAAAATCACTCTAGTTAGGGCATTTTGGGGTACGATGAACTTTGTTATTTATGCTTATGATATGTTGTTTCTATTTTTGCCAAGTCTGTCTCTTTCTGTTGCTCAACTATATATGTTGCATATCATCGACTCATGTGACGATGCATGTGCACAGATCATAAATGGTGAAGAAGTGCTATGCCAGGAGTATATATATGACAAGTGGTCGGAGTGTCAGGCCCAGGTATACCAATTTTTGGTTTCTGAGTGATAGGCAGTCGTTAGTTTAGGTTCACGCTAATGCGAGAGAGGGATACGAACTCATGTACTCAAAGTGATAGCTCTTCTCGCGTATATCATTGTTTAGATGGATGGCAATGTATTTGCAAGTAATCGAGACTTGTATCGCTATTTTCGAGATGATGACGAGAGACCACTTTGTGTTGGATGATGATTATGATGATGACATGATTTGATGAGACTAATTCTATGTATATGCTATGATTACATTTGTATGTGTATGATATACTAAAGATTATTGTATAAAGCCTATTAAAATACAAAACAAATATGCAGGAAAAAAACTAATAAAACTAGTAGTAGCGAGGGGGGGAATTTACCAGTAGCGCCTCCTTACCAGTAGCGCTTCCCAGTAAACAGCGCTGCAGATAATATCAGCAACGCCCTTTTCTAAAGAGCGCTACAGCTATTCATGTATAGCAGTACCGTGGGACAACAGGCGTTACTGCTATACGTTAGCTGTAGCGCCTTATTAGTAGCGCCGGTCCCCGCACTACTGAGAGGCCCAAAACCCGCGCTGCTGCTAGGCTTTTCCCTAGTAGTGATACCTAGATATTCTCATAACTATGCTCAATTCTGTGAATTGCTCAACAGTAATTTGTTCACCCACCGTAGAATACTTATGCTCTCGAGAGAAGCCACTAGTGAAACCTATGGCCCCCGGGTCTATCTTTATCATATTAATCTCCTACTACTTAGTTATTTACTTTGCCTTTATTTTACTTTGCATCTTTATCATAAAAATACCAAAAATATTATCTTATCATATCTATCAGATCTCACTCTCGTAAGTGGCCTTATAGGGATTGACAACCCCTATTTGTGTTGGTTGTGAGGATTTATTTGTTTTGTGCAGGTACGAGGGACTCGCGCGTAGCCTCCTACTGGATTGATACCTTGGTTCTCAAAAACTGAGGGAAATACTTACGCTACTTTGCTGCATCATCCCTTCCTCTTCGGGGAAAACCATTGCAGTGCTCAAGAGGTAGCAATGCCCTAGAGGCAATAATAAAGTTATTATTTATTTCCTTATTTCATGATAAATGTTTATTATTCATGCTAGAATTTTATTAACCGGAAACATAATACATATGTGAATACATAGACAAAAAGAATGCCACTAGTATGCCTTTACTTGACTAGCTCGTTGATAAAAAATGGTTATGTTTCCTAACCATAGACATGAGTTGTCATTTGATAAACGGGATCACATCATTAGGAGAATGATGTGATTGACTTGACCCATTCCGTTAGCTTGGCACTTGATCATTTTAGTTTACGGCTATTGCTTTCTTCATGACTTATACATGTTCCTATGACTATGAGATTATACAACTCCCGATTACACTTTGTGTGCTACCAAATGTCACAACATAACTGGGTGATTATAAAGTTGCTCTACAGGTGTCTCCAATGGTACTTGTTGAGTTGGCATAGATCGAGATTAGGATTTGTCACTCCGATTGTCGAAGAGGTATCTTTGGGCCCTCTCGGTAATGCACATCACTATAAGCCTTGCAAGCAATGCAACTAATGAGTTAGTTGCGGGATGATGCATTACGGAAATGAGTAAAGAGACTTTCCGGTAACGAGATTGAACTAGGTATTGAGATACCGACGATCGAATATCGGGCAAGTAACATACCGATGACAAAGAGAACAACTTATGTTGTTATGCGGTTTGACCGGTAAAGATCTTCATAGAATATGTAGGAGCCAATATGAACATCCAGGTTCCGCTAATGGTTATTGACCAGAGACGTGTCTAGGTCATGTGTACATAGTTCTCGAACCCGTAGGGTCCGCACGCTTAACATTCAGTGACGATCGGTATTATGAGTTTATGTGATTTGATATACCGAAGGTAGTTCGGAGTCGCAGATGAGATCGGGGACATGACGAGGAGTCTCGAAATGGTCGAGACATAAAGATCGATATATTGGACTACATCATCACGCCATCATGCCGTCGTGCTGACGGAACTCTCCCGTGAAGCTCTGCTGGATCGGAGTTCATGGGACGTCATCGAGCTGAACGTGTGCTGAACTCGGAGGTGCCGTGCGTTCGGTCCTTGGATCGGTCGGATCGTGAAGACGTTTGACTACATCAACCGCGTTCTCATAACGCTTCCATTTACGGTCTACGAGGGTACGTAGACGATACTGTCCCCTCTCGTTGTTGTGCATCACCATGATCTTGTGTGCGCGTAGGATTTTTTGAAATTACTTTGTTTCCCAACAGTACAGACCAATCTTGAAGAAAATAATGTCACAAACATATGTAGGTCATTCAAAATCAATTGTCAAGTCCTGGCTAGGAATTATTAGCACGGACACTAACCCTAGCTGGATTACTAGCAGAAATCATTTGCACAGATGAAACAACTAATGACTTATCACCTGTACCATTCAAATAATCAATACACTACACGGATCTAACGAAACTTAGATTTCATGGATTGGGAGAACATAACCACATGATGTATATTCCAAAAAGGGGAGGCAGGAGTAACCAGAGAAACCCTATGATCTACTTGACACATAAATGGGTATAGATGACTAACCAGCTGTCCGTCGTCGTCGGAGTCATCGCCAGAGTGGTCATTGGAGTCATCGCCGGAGTGGTCGTCAGAGTCGGTGTGGAACTCCGCCTCCGGCTGTGGAAGCTCGACACCGTTGATGACGTTAGGGTGCAGCGATAACTCGCCGGCGGTGACGGCAACCTCTGTCTCCATCTCCACGCTATGCTCTGGTGCTTTAGCATCCTCGGCATCACCACTCCCTCCGATGGGGCGCTTCGGCGGTATCCTCATACACTAACGGCTTTGAGGACTGAGAGCGACGTCGAGGTTGCAAGCGGAGAGAGAGGATTGTGTGTGCATAGCGAGGATGGGGGTGCGGCCGCTCGGGCGCACCATTAATATGGAGTAGTGGGAGTTGTTGGAGAGAGGCGGGCGGTGGTCAAACCGATGGCTCGCCTCCTGGTGAGCCTGCGCACCGGACTGCTGGCATGCCTACCAAAGTTTCACACAACTACTCGCACGCCTCCCGATGACACTGTGTAGCGAGCATGCCTCCATCAATTGACACACCTGCACGCACGCCTCCCCATCAGACTGCTCGTATGTCGCGCGGCGGCACGTATATTGTTTTTCTATTTGGATGATTAATGCTGCCTCTTTATTGCTTAGCCGAAGCATGGCACGTATCCATTGTTGGTCTAACGCTCACGGTTCGAATAAATAATATGTTTGGGATATTGGTTCCCAATTATTAATAATCTCCCATTTGTAATTAGATAAAGATTACATCAAAACTTGTCTCAAATCTGACAAAAAAAGTACAATGCCACTTTGTATTGGTGTCCATATGACAACACGATAAGTTTCATGAACTTCAAATAAGTTTTGGCTGTACTGGAATTTAAATATCAGGATTCTCAATGTTTGAAATTTGTTGCACGGAGAGGAAACATGCACCCAGTGAGACACATGTGTTTTTGCAATCCATTTAGGTGCACTGTCATGTGTGCATGTAGATCAAATTTGATTTTTGCACATTATACCCATAGAAAATCAATCGATCAATGTACTTAAACGTCTTAATGATCTCTGTGAATTTTTTGAAATTAAAACGTCCCTCATTTGGTATCATGTATGTTCACCGCGGGATAATTAATTTAACATGCATCGTAGTTGCGGTGGATTCGCAGTGTGTGTGTGGGTGTGTGCGTCTGGGGTTGGCGGGTGGCAGTTGTGAGCCACCATGTGGGTTGGTCACTTTGTTAGGCAGGCTGGTGCCACATTAGAGTCGTGAAATCGTTATTTAAAAAATTACACAACCCTTTCATACATAAATGTTTTGGCCACATGCAGTCGATGGTTGTCCTACACGACACTCGATACTCGCATGTGACGCTTTCTGTGGGCCTACGAGGTCGTCGTCCATCACTTTGACGAACAGCCGGCAGTGAGGTTAATTTGACCAGCAAGGTATAATCTGTTTTGTTTGTGTTATGGTGGTATATAGGACGCGTCGAAGAGGTGGGAGGGGACTAGCATATATACTATATGTATGCGTCCGTGAACAAGTACACCTCACTCAGTGTCGAGACTTTTTGGTTACCGAGGCACGTGCCACATCCAAATTGTGAAATTGGTTATTCAAACATCACACAACACTATCTAGGACACTCACCTGTGACGCTTCCATCTGTGGGCCAACGAGGCCATCATCGATGCATGCATGCATCACTTTGACCTACATCGGGAGAGGCTAATTAATTTCACCATTGATGAGGATTCTTTTGGGTTGTACAGATATTACGGCAGGAGCATATAGTATGCGGTGAAGAGGGGGGAAGGGGACCATCATATGTAGTACGCTTGATATGAACCTCGCTCTGTGTGGGTGCATGGTTTACGGTTTTTGAGGCATGTGGCACATCAAAGTTGTGCATTTTGGGTATACAACATAGATATGGTTGGCCCACATGCAAAGCGGTGGTGGTTGTCCTCTCGCACCCACTTAATCGGTTATCAGCGATATTGATGCTTTCCACCTATGGGCCCGCTTGGTCCATCACTTCTTTTTGCCTGACAACAAGAGAGGTTAATTTGACTTAGGAGGGGATTATTATTTTTGCTCTGGGATGACATGCATGATACACTTTGAGCACACACATATGCATGTGTACGAATGAATCCCTCCCATCGAGTCAAAGTGGCTAGTACAACGACACCATCATGAACCGATCTCGCTCTGTGTGGGGAGCTAGTGTATGATTTTTGACACATGCGCTAGATCAATGTTGTGTATTCAAACATGCATACATGCCTCACCTCCATACATATGCATGCAGTGGTTGCCTTTTAATGATACACGCCCTCGCGTGGTTATCGACGACAAGCCTTTATATTCGTGGGCCCGTGTGGACATCCATGATCACCTTGACCAACAACAAGATAGGTTACCATGGCATATTCTTCATTTGGTTAGTGTTATCATAGTATAGGTCATGGTGAGATTCAGACCTAATTAAGTTTGAGCGCATATACTATGCGCGCATGCATGCATATATGAATCCCCGTCGTTGGCTTGAAGTGTGGTGTAACATACATATGCATCGTCAACCTAACCCTCACTCAGTGTGGGGATTTTTAGTTCAAAATCACCGTGCCACATCAAAGTTGTTCATTGTTACTCAAAAACACTCCCACTACAAGAATTCTGTTAATCCATGACAGATTAAGTCTGTCACAGGCATGTGCAAAACTGTCGTGGAAGGGCATACGTGACGGATTTAAAATCCGTCATGTATATCACGTCATAGTTTAACCACTACACACTCCATGACGAATCATCCAAAACCGTCATGAACCATGACAGTTCTTTACTATCATGGATGGCACCTAACTGACATACTCATAACGGCGTCAATTTGCCTGCCACATCATCATCTGACATGGATATGACGTGGCAGCCCATATAGTAATCAGCCCATCTAAATTTTGCCCCACTATATTTCAGCTCGGTGTCCAAAAGGGATAGCCCATAATAATTTCAGGTAAGGCCCACGAATTTCAATCCAAAGACATCAGCCCATCAGCCATTTCTCTTGGTCCATGGAAATTTTAGGCTATTAAGAGTTTGCCGAAAAATATATGCTCATTTCACTAAAAAAAGAAAATTACAAATATACACCAAAAATATATCAGTACAGGAGCAAAAGGAAGACCCAGAAAACACTAATTTTACAAGCACGTCTCAAAGAACACTATGCTACTCTCCAGGCAGTACCGCCCAAATCAGCAAGGCCAACTCTCATCAAACAACAACTATGGGTGATCCCATGTTTCTGGCTGCACACCGAAGTCATCAAAACGCATGTAGTTGTGGTTGAAACTGCTCCCATAAACCAATATCTGCCACATTATGAAAATTACCTCACATTATAAAATGTAATAGCCAGTAGGTAAAACTAGAAGTAGCTTACACATTATCACGATATTTTTTCACTCCCAGGATGCAAACTAGTGCAACAAACTTAATCGAACATGTGAAAAGAAACAACCAGCGACAGCAAAAAGTAATGATGAACTATAATAGATCAATAGAGTTGGTAGGGAGAAAAGAACTAAACTCCATTGTGCTTAGTTGACATAAAAAGTTCCACTACAACTCAGATAAGAAATGCAGCACAGCTAAGGTTGCGTAACAACAGAAGTATTATGAAAAAGTCGTTCAAAGGCGTGATACTACAACTAAACAGCGTAGAAGTGGAGCCATACCAAGAACTCACATAAACTTGAATGCAACAACTTCTCAGATTTTGCTCCTATATGAAGTGAACCCAACATAAACAATATGCATGTAAACTTTGAACAGTTGTAGTGGGGTCAAAGTCATTTGTAGGGAGGCATTAGCTATATGAACTGTACATGCCAAAGATCTGAATCGCATTAACAATTCAAGTTAATTACTCCATTTCGCAAAACATACAGGACAAAAGTGGAGATATGATCAGAACCAGTGCATTTAAATGATGCAAAATGCAGTATACGATTTATTCTAGAACAAACAAAATACATTTAGAAACATAATGAAGGAGTATTACTGAGAGATTGGGATGCAAAAATTCAAGGAATGTACCCAAAATATCCGAAGATAATTTCCTAACAAAAGAGGCCATATTTGACTCCACTACGACATACATGAAAAATACAAGAATGTCGAGCGTTTAAATTTCAACGACGGAAAGGTGCATGTCCATTGGTGGAGTCATGCTCCCCTTCTGAATGAGCAATAAATATTAGTAAAAAATCAGCCTCTAAGCGACGGTTATCATAAGCTGCCAACTGGTGTCCGAGTTATCTTTAAAACAACTCAGACTATATTGTATTGGTGTTGGGACCCTATTATCTCTCTACTAGGCATCTAAATGAACTATTTAGTTGAGTTGTGCCCCTCCTGTATACACAGTTTTTGTAAGAGAGTTTCTACAGTTTAAGAAAACACATGGTGCAAATCATCATATACAACTACAATCACAGAACCACAAACTCCTACCTTCGACTCCTACCTTCGACTGTTATGTAGCAAATGAACAAAAAACTGACATAAATGTCTCAATTCGAAATAAAAAGATGGGGAAAGAATGTAAAACTGGGAGAGGGAGAGTGAAGGGAACTGACTATACACCACCTAAGCACCATTTATCCAGAAACGGTAGCACATCATTTTGCCATGTAGCTGATACATGAATGCACTTTCTTGTTCTAAAAAAGATTAAGAAAATAGGCCCGAATACATGGAATAAGTAACTCAATTCATGGATATGTTCTTGCTTGGTCATTTTTCACCTAATGTTCACCAGAAAGAGTTCGTGCACAACAAACAGCTTGTTAGCTTTATAGGAGGACAACTAACCTCGCACTACCAAATACAACTGAAAATGTTCAAAACCATGGCATTCATGATGTAAACATGGAAGTAACATAAAACGCCTATTCTTATATATGCTAAGCCTTTGAAGAGATGTAAATTTTGGATAAAACCACGAAGAATTAATTTTTTACACAAAAATCAAGCTTCTTAGAGCTCTAAGCAGCAGGGATACTGAAAAGTGTAGTTTGTCAAGCTGATAAAGGGAGAGACATTGTGCTTGCATTGAGATGGAATATTGTTGATGCCTGTAATACATTTTTAATGTGGTATATATGGATTGGAATAATGATTTGAACATACCAGCATACTGCATATAACATAGATATACGTACATATATGGCTCTGTCTAGAAACTGGAACAAAATAACACCACGTCCAATCCTGATCTTCTGATGGTTCTGATATTGATTCTGCACTAACTCCTCCTGCCCAAGAACCAAGTCAGTACATAAATATCAGAATATTTCCACGAGTGATTCATGTACCTTAACGGTAAATAAAAACCGTTGGAGCTAGAGGACAGGAGGCAGGGCCACAGGGCTAAGGGGGTGTTGGACTTGCTGACATCCTGTACGCCACTGGATGGGTGGAGAAGGGGGGTTCAGCCGCAGGGCGTGCTAATGTTGTACTGGCGCTCCTCCTTAGAGGTCGACCAGGAGGAGCACCAGCGTTCGCCGGCATCGTCGTCGAGCAAGACAAGGCTTGCCGTGCCCGCCCTCGTCCCGGACCGGCAACTGCAGGGTGCGCCGTGTCCATGGAACTTGCGGGAGGAGATCCTCCGCGCCGACCTGCTCGAGGTGGACCGACAACTATGGGCACCGTAGACGACGAATAAGAGCTGCCAGAGGCCGCCGGATATGCACCGACGATGAAGGGTGTGCCGGAGTAGAAAACCCTAGCACGGGACTGGATTTTCGGCGAGCGGTAGAAGCCGGGACGGGGAAATCTTGCGGAGGGGAGGATGGACCCGAGCGAGGCGAGCTCAGTGGGGTGCTCCACGCCGGCAATAGCCGCTGCAATCGCCAAAATCGGGCGCGGGCAGCTGTGGCGGCGGAGGGAACGGAGGAGAGAAAGGGGATTAGGGTTAGATGGGTGTAGATCGTGGGCTTAAGTAGTCTGGGTCAAAAAAATTGCCACCGGCCCACGTGGGCGACTTAAAATTTTACATGTCCGCGCGCTCTCTGGAAAGTTCGTGCATTCTCTTTTAGTTTTAATATAAATCATTGGCTACACCAACTGACAGGTGGGACAAATAAAGAGTCACATGGGACACATCAGCAGCAACCATCAGTGACGATCTGAATGATGTATAAAAAAGAGAAGACTAAGCACTAGCAAGGGGGTGCGGTCACATCCTGCTGATCCATGACGCTTTCCATGACGGATAAGAGAAACTGTCATCATCGGTGACGATATCTGAGAACGTCACCAGAAATCCATCATGTATTAACAGGTTTCTTGTAGTGACCTCTCCAAACATATGTTTGGGCCACACGCATGAACTGGTTGTCTTCGGGGACTAGCTACTTGCGTAATTATTGGCGAGCTAACCCATCTACGGGGTCGCATGGATGGCCATAACTTTGACCAACAACAAGAGAGATGTTGTACGACCAAGGTGGATTATTGTTGGTCCGTTTTACGATCCATCTTGGTGAGATATATGCCTCTCTGGCCTGCTGACTGAAAGTGTGGGGGGGGGGGGTTGCTACATTGCACTTTGCTAGGTGAACCTCGGTTGGGGGCATGCATTCATAGCTTAATTAGGATTCCCTTCGTGGCGACACGAGGGGGGTGGGGGGCTGCTAGATACTTTGCACTTTGCTAGATGAACCTCGGTTGGGGGGAGGGGGCATGCTTATAGCTTTGGATTCCCTTCGTGTCGACACGAGGGGGGCTGGTAGCTACTTTGCACTTTGCTAGGTGAACCTCGGTTAGGGGATGTGCATTCATAGCTTAGGATTCCCTTCGTGCCGACACGAGGAAGCGGTGGCTGCTAGCTACTTCGCACTTTGCTAGGGTGAACCTCGGTTGGGGGGAGGGCATGCATTATAGCTTAGCTAGGATTCCCTTCATGCCGACACGAGGGAGGGGGCTGCTAGCTACTTTGCACTTTGCTAGGTGAACCTCGGTTGGGGTGGGGGCATGCATTCATAGCTTAGGAATCCCTTAGTGCCGACACGAGGGAGGGGGGCTACTAGCTCTACTTCACACTTTGCTAGGTGAACCTCGGTTGGGGGCATGCATTCATAGCTTAGGATTCCCTTCGTGCCGACACGAGGGAGGGGGGCTGCTAGCTACTTCACACTTTGCTACTGTGAACCTCGGTTGGGGGGGCATGCATTCATATATAGCTTAGGATTCCCTTCGTGCCGACACAAGGGAGGAGGGGGGCTGCTAGCTACTTCGCACTTTTGCTAGGTGAACCTCGGTTGAGGGTGAGGGGGCATGCATTCATAGCTTAGGATTCCCTTCATGCCGACACGAGAGGGTGGGAGCAAGCAATACCATGCGCTTTGCGAGAGAGCTGCCACATCGAAGTTGCATTTGGTATTTGAAAATCAAACCACCCTTTTGATACATAAATTTGGTCCACATGCAAGTGTGTTCATGTTCTGACCCTCACCTGCGTCATTTTTTGCCAAATTTATGAACATTAGACAAGTCGGATTACACAACAGACACGGTTCACTCAAACTAACCATGTGCCACGCCGGTGCA
Organism: Triticum aestivum; assembly: GCF_018294505.1. Taxonomy (NCBI): domain Eukaryota; kingdom Viridiplantae; phylum Streptophyta; class Magnoliopsida; order Poales; family Poaceae; genus Triticum; species Triticum aestivum. Next base: position 156,773,339 of record NC_057812.1, on the reverse strand, counting down.
CCTATCACACACACATCCGCACAGTACATTGGGATCCACGAGGCTCCCCCTCTCAAAAATATCTGCCCGCTTCGAGAGTTTTTCTGTTTCATAACACACGATTGTTATCTCCGGACCGTGTGCGATGTTTCTTGTTCCCAATCCCGCCCGCATCAAAAATATCTGCCCGCCTCGAGGGTTTTTCTTTTTCATAACGCACGGTTGTTATCTCCGGACTGTGTGCGATGCACTATCATCAAAATTTTCAATAGCCCGACATTTCACTCCCGTGTTTGACTCCCGCATAGTAAAATTTTCAGTACCCGCGTCATTTCCTCAAACACCCCCCTCCACACACACACACACACCAAAACCTGCTCGGGCGTGCGCGCGCGCATGCACATACACACACACACACCCTCCCTCTCTTAAAACCCTAGCAAAGTCCCCGCCGCCGGCGCAAGGCCTCCATTGTCAACATCTACCGGTTTGCCCGTGCAGCTTACCCACCGATCTCCATACCCAGGCCGGCCTGAGTTTCTTAGATGACGCCTGCCAAACGCCCCCTTTCCCACAGATCCCCATCCCCATCGCCCACTCCAGAGCGTCGCAGACAAAGCCCAGATACGCTTCCCGTGGAGCTCAAGGAGCCACTGGCCCAAAAGAGGTGTATAGCGGTCTCTTCGCCCGACATTGCCGACGAAGCTGACGACCATTACTAGCGGGAGGCACTCAAGCAGCGGGCTAGAGTATGCGGGCATGTCTCGTCCGCCGGCTACGACATCGAGGTCATCAACAGCGACGCCTTGAGGTGGGCTGTGTCACAGGTTAAGTGGACCACCCCCAACCCCTCAGGTTCAACCGCCGCCGATCTCATCAATGGCCCCGCCGCTGATCTCCTCTGGCTCGCTGTCAACAATTTTCCATTCTACATCGCCATCACGCCACTTTTTTCATTACTGAAGGACACGTTTTGCGACGCTGGCTTGGGATCCATAGCTTCCAAGTCACCCCTCATCGACAGCGACCACGAGGAGGGCACCCTCTCTGGCTCTTCCAAGGGGAAAGAGCCCATCTGCTCTTCCAAGGGGAAAGCACCCATCTGTGACATTAGGGAGGGAATACCTAAAGCCGTGCTCTTCCAAGGGGAAGTAGCCCATCTGCGACAACATCGAGCACATCCAGAGTCCGTGCTCTTCCCACGGGAATGAGACCATCAGTGACAAGTGAGGAAACCCATGATTTGTTTATTTCAATTGTTCATATTGTGATGTTCTATATGTGCAATTATTTACTGTGCAGTACATTTCATCAATCCAGTTTTAAACATACCGATAGGAATGCATATATTTGCTACTTGTTAAGCCTGTTATAGCTATCATATGCCTCTTTTAAAGTTTTTTGGTTGTTCGGTTGTTTGTAGTTAGCATATGTTCAGTTTCAAATGCTATCTTTGGTTGTTCGTAGTATGCCTTGTTTATTCCAGTCATTCACGACGTGATGTTCTATATGTGCAAGTATGAACTGTGCAGTTCAATTTCATCAGTAGCAGTTTCAACAATACCACTATGAATGACTACATTTGGTTGCTGCATCTTGTAGTTAACACGCCTTTCCATTTTTATTTAACCATAACCAGTGTACTTAGACCGGCACAATACCAGTTTGAATGACCATGTTTGCTTGTTGTTAAATGTTAGGCATGTTGCAGTTAGCACACCTTTCCACTTGTTTTGCTTTACTAGCGTGCTTAAACCTGCACACTGAAGCTATCTTTTGGAGATTATTTTGTCTGCCATGTGTAATTTTGGTTGATGTTTAGCCTGTTGTGCTTAACATGCTTCTTGATGTACCTACACAGGACAATTTTGGGAACGACTACTATTTTCCATCGAGGTTAGTTTCATCCCATGGCTTATATCTGCTCACTGTTCAGGATATCTGTAGCTGGTACCATATAGGCCGGTAGCTGATAAGGGACTAATCGGTGAATCGGACTTTTAATTGAATATATCTGCAACCCATTTTTCCTTACGTTAACTAGGGCCATATGTAATATATCTGAGGCTACATAGCAACATGAACTGTACTTAATGTCTAGATATGCAATCCTAGGCTACATATAAATAAGGAAGAGTGTTACATTAATGTTCTAATGATGTCTAGATATATGTAGAAGAGCAGGAACAGCAACAGCAATAGCAACAATACAACCCTGTTTGGATACTCAACTTAGCTAGAGGTTAGAGTTAGTTTCTAGCTCATTACTAACCCTGAACTAACTCCATCCAAAGAGTTGTTTGGATGGCAGGGTTAGATTGACAATAAATGCATTAGGAGAACTAGCTCCAATTAGCACCTCTTGGTTTGGATACTAGTTTTTTGGGTGGGTTATAGATGCAACTAGCTCAAACTAGCCCTCATATTTAGATATACTTTAGCGCTATTTGAGCCCGAACTAGCTCAAACTAACTATAACCCATGGATACAGCAGCATATACTTTTTAAGAACGAACTAAACTCCTTCCGACCCATATATAATATAAGATGTTAATTCATCTAATATGTGAGTATATTGGATGTTATAATATACTCCCTCCATTCCTAAATATTTGTTCTTTTTAGACATTTCAAATGGACTACCACATACGGATGTATATAGACATATTATAAAAGAGTGTTGTACTACATCATTGTGCCATTGTTGTTTAGCTTCTAATGTTAACTTGGTGCTTTTAGGTACATATGTCATTGGTAAAGATCCGTGTTTCCACCCTTTCTATGTATGGGGCAATGAGATATCGATGAACCAGCATCAAGTGAGGAAGCTGATAAAGATTGTTAGTAAAATGGGTCCAAAGATGGGAATTAAACTATTTGTTTACACTTTATCCAAGACAACAGCGAACTGCAGGATGGTAAGTAAGAACTCTGCAGCCTTCTTTTTACTGCCCATAATGAGTTGTGTTAGATGACAATGTCTGAAATCTTATTCCTTTGCAGTGGTTGCCAAATCAGTTTACTCAAGATTACCTCTCAAACTACATGATTGGTGGGCATGCAAAGGTTAATGTTTTTATACCAGAACACGATGATTATCTAGATGTTTTCATGAAGATCATGAAGGATGGGCGGTCGGCCATCACAAGTGGTTGGACTAGAGTCGTGCGTGCCTTCTGCATGGCGGAGGGCACAATATGGGCATTCCGCTTCACCTTATTCAGCAACCAGAATATATTCCTCCTCTCTCTTTACCATCTTTAATAGTACAAGTATACAACTGTGGTTCATCATTGTTTATTTGGTTCTTATGTAATTCTTGAACATATGTACCTATGAATCGAATAACGCATTGGTTGTTTGAACCTGATGGATATGAATAAAGTTGTATCATACATTCAAATTCAAATCCAAATCTGGTACAATTTGGAAAAGCAGCAGTTAAATTATGATGAAATTACGCTCTCCAGGTTGTTACAGCACACACTGTTGGTAAAACACAAATGTTTGCAATATGCACCATAATCCGACATGGTTCACGGAGAAGAAACGTGTGCAAGCATGCACACAGTTCTCGTTTGAAAAGCGTGTGCGATGTCAGACAATATCACAAACGGTGCAGGCAAACTAAACGTTTGTTTTAGTTGCCTTATCGTACACGATTCGCAACCATGAACTGTTTCTGATGAAGTATGCATCGTAAACGTTGCACCACAGAATAGCGTGTGCGATAGTTGTCGTGTACGACGATGTTATGACGGTCCGACATTTCGTAATCCTGTCTGACACCCGTACGACGATTAGCTAATCTTCTTAATGGTGAACCATTTGTGATGGGCCGTGCATCATACACGTTCTATAATAGTGAACCATTTGTGATGGGCCGCACATCGTAAACGTAGTACCACAGAATACCGACTGTGATGGCAATGCAAGCAGAAACGACTAGGAGTACTTTAGGGGCCCTATCCCCGACGGTTTCTGGGTCGTGTGGGAAGGACCCCCCCCTATCGCCCACACTCACTTGGTGACGGTTCCAAATGTCGTCGCGGAAAGGGGTTTTAAACCGTTTGTTTAGGACCGACGTGCACCAGTGTGTTTTCTTAAATGTCAAATACATATTCCTTCGACTATGAGATCATGCAACTCCCGGATACCAGAGGAATGCCTTGTGTGCTATCAAACGTAACAACATAACTGGGTGATCATAAAGATGCTCTATAGGTATCTCTGAAGGTCTCTATTGAGTTGGCATGGATCGAGATTAGGATTTATCTCTCCATGTATATATCGGAGAGGTATTTCTGGGCCCTCTTTGTAATAGACATCATGAGAAGCCTTGCAAGCAAAGTGACTAAGGAGTTAGTTACGAGATGGTGTATTATGGAATGAGTAAAGAGACTTCCCAGTAACGAGATTGAACTAGGTATGAAGATACCGACGATCGAATCTCGGGCAAGTAATATACCGACAAACAAAGGGAAATACATATGTTCTCATAAGGTTCGACCAATAAAGATCTTCGTAGAATATGTAGGAACCAATATGGGCATCCAGGTTACGCTATTGGTTATTGACCGGAGAGGTGTCTCGGTCATGTCTACATCATTCTTGAACCCGTAGGGTCCGCACGCTTAACGCTCGTTGACGATATAGTATTGTGTGAGTTATCTGAGTTGATGATCGAATGTTGTTCGAAGTCCCGGGTGAGATCACGGACATCGCGAGGAGCTCCGGAATGGTTCGAAGGTAAAGATTGATATATCGGACGATAGTATTTGGTCACTGGAAAAGTTTCAGAAGTACCGGGTATTTTATCGGGGTGTCGGAAGGGGTTCCGGGAGGCCACCGACAAGCAGTGGGCCTTATGGGCCAAAGGGGGGAGCACACCAGCCCACAAGGGGGCTGGTGTGCCCCTCCACCCCTTGCCCATGCACCAAAGAGGGAGGGAAGGAAGGGGGAGGCACCCAAAGGCAGCCAATCCCCCTCCCCCCCATGCACAAATATGGAAGGGGGGATTCGGCCACGGCAGGCGCCCTAGGGAAGCCGCCAAAAAGTTAGGGCACCCTAGGGGATGCCTCCCCTCCCCCTCCACCAATATATATGAGAGGAGGGAAAGGAGCAACACACACCATGATTCCCTAGCCTTGTGTGGCACACCTCTCCCTCTAGTACGTCCTCGGTCATATTTCATAGTGCTCGGCAAAGCCTTGCGGAGATAGTTCATCACCACCGTCACCACACCGTCATGCTGCTAGAACTCATCTACTACTTCGCCCGTCTTGTTGGATCAATAAGGCAAGGACGTCATTGAGTTTAACCTGTGCTGAACATGGAGGTGCCATACGTTCGATACTTGATTGGGCGAATCGTGAAGGTGTATGACTACATCAACCGCGTTGATAAACGCTTCTGCTTATGGTCTACGAGGTACATAGACACATGCTCCCCTCCCATTGCTATGCATTGCTACCTCTTGAGCACTGCGTTGGTTTTCCCTTGAAGAGGAAAGGGTGATGCAGCAAAGTAGCGTAAGTATTTCCCGCAGTTTTTGAGAACCAAGGTATCAAGTTAGTAGGAAGCCATGCACGAGTCCCTTGCACATACACAAACAAATAAAATCCTCACAACCAACGCAATAAAGGGGTTGTCAATCCCTTCACGGTCACTTACGAAAGTGAGATCTGATAGATATGATAAGATAATATTTTTGGCATTTTTATGATAAAGATGCAATGTAAAGAAAGCAAAATAAACGAAAAAGGAAATAGCTTGTTGACGGAAGACTAATAAGATGGAAAATAGACCCGGGGGCCATAGGTTTCACTAGTGGCTTATCTCGACAGCATACGTATTATGGTGGGTAAACAAATTACTATTGAGCAATTGACAGAATTGAGCATAGTTGTGAGAATATCTAGGTATGATCATGTATATAGGCATCACATCCGAGACAAGTAGACCGACTCCTGCCTACATCTACTACTATTACTCCACACATCGACCACTATCCAGCAGGCATCTAGAGTATTAAGTTCAAAAGAACAGAGTAACGCTTTAAGCAAGATGACATGATGTCGAGGGATAAACTCATGAAATATGATATACACCCCATCTTGTTATCCTCGATGGCAACAATACAATACGTGCCTTGCTGCCCCTACTGTCACTAGGAAAGGACACCGCAAGATTGAACCCAAAGCTAAGCACTTCTCCCATTACAAGAAAGATCAATCTAGTAGGCCAAACCAAACTGATAATTCGAAGAGATCTGCAAAGATAACCAATCATACATAAAAGAATTTAGAGAAGATTCAAATATTGTTCATAGATAAACTTGATCATAAAACCACAATTCATCGGTCTCAACAAACACACCGCAAAAGAAGATTACATCGAATAGATCTCCACAAGAGAGGGGGAGAACTTTGTATTGAGATCCAAAAAGAGAGAAGAAGCCATCTAGCTAATAACTATGGACCCGACGGTCTGAAGTAAACTACTCACACTTCATCGGATAGGCTATGGTGTTGATGTAGAAGCCCTCCATGATCGATGCCCCCTCCAGCGGAGCTCCAGAAAAGGCCCCAAGATGGGATCTCACAGGTACAGAAAGTTACGGCAGTGGAATTAGGGTTTTGGCTCCGTATCAGGTAGTTTGGGGGTACGTAGGTATATATAGGAGGAAGAAGTACGTCGGTGGAGCAACATGGGCCCCACGAAGGTGGAGGGCGCGCCTGGGGGGTAGGCGCGCCCCCCTACCTCGTGCCCTCCTAGTTGCTTTCTTGACATAGGGTCCAAGTCCTCTGGATCTTGAATATCCGCATCGCCAAGCTTGCCTTCCACGCCAAGGAAAGTCCCATCCGGACACGGGACGAAGTCTTCAATCTTGTATCTCCATAGTCCAACAGTCTGGCCAAAGGATATAGTCCGGCTGTGCGGAGACCCCCTAATCTAGGACTCCCTCAGTAGCCCCTGAACCAGGCTTCAATGATGCTGAGTCCGGCACGCCGTTTTGTCTTCGACGTTGCAAGGCGGGTTCCTCCTCCGAATACTCCATGGAAGATTTCGAGCACAAGGATAGTGTCTGGCTCTGGAAAGCAAGTTCCACATACCACCGTAGAGAGAGTAATATTTCCAAAAATCTAATCTACTGACACGTTTTGACAGCATGACATCATGTCATGGCCCGGTCTTTATTCGAACCATTTTTCTCAACTAGCACTGCACATATCGCGAGGCGGTTTCCCTGACACGTCTTGTCAAAGCAGAGATCGTGTCCCCCTTATTACGGGATTCTCATCAATACGGACGTGGGAAACCCAATCATGCCCGTTGGTATGACTCCTCGATTTCAGGCAAGTACCAAACGGCCACGAGGAGGACGCTTGATATTCATCCTCTTTATAACGAGGCCAAGGCCTGTCCCTTTTTCCCTCTCGTGCTCAATCGAATCTTTCCCCCTCCTCGAGTTCCAACACCCACAGCTCAGGTCAGGCGTTTCGAACCTTCAACCATGTCCGGATCCAACCTCCAAGGTCAGTGGATGCCTTCCTTTGTCATAGAGGACGGCATCAAGAAGCTGAGAGAGGCCAGGTATCTGACCGCCGAAATCTCGCATAGGCTGCCTGCCTGAGGGCAGGTCATCCCCACTGCCAAACCCATCGAGAGTGTTGTGTTCATCTCTCACTTTCTCCGAGGGCTAGGCCTCGCTCTGGATTCCTTTGTTAGGGGGCTCATGTTCTATTATGGGCTGGATTTCCATGATCTGGCCACGGAATCCCTCCTTCACATCTCGTTGTTCATCGTCGTGTGTGAGGCCTTCCTCCGCATTACCCCACACTTCAGCATGTGGCTCAAGACTTTCAATGTCAAGCCGAAGATGATCGAGGGGCGGCAGGCAGAGTGCGGAGGTGCCGTAATAAGAAAAAGCGTTGATGCTCCATGGCCAGAGGGTTCCTTCCTAGAGGTGTCCAGTTTGTGGCAGCGGGAGTGGTTTTATATCACAGCTCCCCAAGGTGCCAAGTGGGTAGCCGCCCCTGCCTTTCGCTCGGGCCCCCCACCACAACTGACGTCATGGATCAGCAAGGGGCTGAACTGGGGGCCAGTAAATGATGTGCCGATATTGCAGAGTCGCACCCGAGATCTCCTTGAGAGAGATGTCAGCCTGGTCGTGGTAATGCAAGTCATGCTAGTTCGTCGAGTCCAGCCTTGCAAACATCGACCCCTCCGTATGTGGGAATTCAACCCGGAAGGACCGCAAACTATTCAGCACTTCCTCGGCATGACGCTCGAAGAGATGTAAAAATTGTTCTTCGGACCCCAAATAGAGTGTTCGGACACCACCGAGGATGCGGATCTAAGCTGTAATCGCCCCGATAACCAAGTAAGTAATCCCATGGCCGAACACGTTGTCTTTCTATTTATCATAACATCATTATGAAAAGTCGCTCTTTGACCAGGACTGGATAACAAAGGCGAAGATGATCAGCTGTTCGGCCCCCCTTCCCGAAGGCTTGGCCAATCCAGTACTAGACAGAATGCTCGATCCGGCGCCTGATCAGGCGCCCTCAAAGGAAGATAAAGGTGGGGAACAAAGAGGCTGAAAGCGGGCCTCACTCACTATTCGTCCAAATCGAGGGAGTTAGCGCCTCCGCGACGGAGGATAGCCAGGGAGAAGAATCTGAAATTCCCTCTCCCCAAGGAAGGAAGAGGACCACCTCTGATGACCCAGAAATAAAGGTGTCCAAACGGGGGAAGAAATCTCCGCCAGAGGGTCCTGCCTCGGAGGGTACTCTTGCCTCACAGTGTCCGCAAGGGGATCAGCCCTCTACCGAGTTGTAAGTAAACAAAAAGTACTTAATAGTAAAAATACCTTACATTACTTCTGAAGATAATAACCGAAGCATATGTCTTGCAGTTCGGATTGTAACCCTTCTCGACAGAGTTCGTCTTCGGGGGATCTTCTTCCGGAGATGATGGAGAGCGAAACACCTCCCCCTGCCACCCCGCCTCATGAGGCGGGCGACCCTGAAGTGTCGTCACGGAGGGTTTCTCCTATTCCGCCAAGGCCAGAGGGTAATCCTTTGGCCACCCAAAGTCCCCAGTATTCGGCTCCTAAAGAGAGCAATAGAAAGAGTCTGGAACCATACGGTGTGTGGTCGGACACACTGAAGGATCTTCCGGAGCAAGTGGCCATCTCAGAAGTCCATCGTACGCTAATGGGTACGGTGATTGAAAGGATTTCATCCGCCGAAAGTGGGTTGCATGAAGCTTTTATGAGTCTGCTGAAAGGCTTTGAGGTACGTGAAATAGTGTATGTTTTTACAGTACCACACACGTTAGGTGTGCCCTATGCAGATAGTAGCCCTTAAGAGTCTGGTTGTCGTCGAGAACGGCGGCAAACAGAGGATCATAGTCCCGGGTAATAATCAGACTGCCTTCATGTGCAGGTGACTAAAGGTCTGGTGGCTAGCCGGATTGATGAGTTCGCCGAGCTGAAGTGGCAATTTGATGCGGCAGCCGCCGACAATGTGCTTGTCAACAAGCGGCTCGAGGAGGCACAGGGTATGTGATTTCTCCGGCGATTAACACATAGTAAGAGGAGCATGATGCCAATATCTTTAATATGTTTTTGACTACAGATGGAGCTGCCGTCATGGAGACCCTTTGGGCGGAACTTGCCCGAGCCAATGAACAAGCCAGGAATAGCAATGTGGCCGCTCTAAAGGCTGTCGAAGAGCTGAGGGCCGAAAAGGCTGCGCATTGCCAAAGCAAGGAAAGAATAGCCAAGATGTCCGTTGAGTTGAAAGATGTCGCCGACCGATACCAGCTTCTTGAAAAAGAAAGCGGAGCGAAGGCGACGGACCTGGAGAAGGCCATGGTAGCAGCCAAGGAAGCCCGCTCCAAAATCAGAGCGGCGAAGGAGGAGCTGCGCCAATCTGGAGATATCGCAGCTGGGAAGCCCTTTTTGGTGCGGATGAAGTTCGGAGATCCGGAGTATGCCCCTCTTGATCAACTATGGAGTTCTGCAGACACATACGTGGATTTGGCAGCAAGTGTTGCTGATGCGGCCGAGTACTTCAAGGATCAAAAAGATCGTGAAGTGGAAAAGTTGTTCTGGTCACAGTTCCATGCTCCAGTGCGTCCGCTGCTGTTGAATGAGCGAATGGCCGAGTGGGCCGAGCTCCATAGGTTGTCCGGAGTTGCCATGAGGTCTGTTTTGGATCATCTGTGGTCTAAAGGGCCAAGGCCAAATAGTTACTTTAGTTTAGTGCAAAAATTCCTTGGTGATGTGCCGCACATCGACGCTATGAAGAGGTCGGCGTGCATAGAGGGTGCACAGATGGCACTTGTCCGTGTCAAGACATACTGGGCAGAGATGGAGGCCACCACTATTGCAACACAGGGTTCGGCCGTAGGCCGAGTAGCTGCCGAGCACTACTTTGAAGAAGTCCTTGAAGGCACTCGTTCGATAGAGGCTCGGTGCTCGAAGAATATTATGTTCTAGTGACATGTATTCCCATTGTAAAAACAATGTTTTATTTTATTTATAAAGGTGGTTGTTTTTATACTTTTGCCTGAAAGTATTATGATGCCTCCTGTGCGGCCGTTTATGTATATATGTATATAACCTAAAAGATTGCAGTCGCCGGCTTCAGCCCCCACGCAGATATGTCACATCCCTAGTTCTGGTATGCACTAGGCTAGCCCTTCATGTGTGCATCATGTTTAAGTTTCTCAAAAACTTGAAATGGGGATTGCCTAAACCCCTAGCATCAAAGGAATTCACTAGGTTCACCTAAATTATTTTTAGTAAATCCAAATGGCTTTCAAAATTGTTCATCATTTATGGAAAATGCTATAAACAGTAACCAGAGGTGATGCACATTTTTCCATGACATATTTGGGCTCTGAATTAAATCATACTTTATTTGCATTTGGGCATTTAAATACTATAAATAATTTTAAATGTCTAAACGATCTTTAAAGTAAATGAGGGTTGTTGGGAATATTCCAAATAGAGCCCACAAATATTTTTAGGATTTGTGAAAATGCTCTAGCATTTTTATTAAAGCCAAAACAATTAAAGAAAATAGAAAAACAGAAACTAAATAGAAAATCGGAGAGAGAGGGCACTGTACCTGGCAGCACACTTACATGGCCCAGCTAGCGGCCCAGCCCACGCAGCCATCCGCGAGTCATCGTCCTCCTCCAGCCAGAAGGACAAGAGCGCGTGGCCACCGCATGCAAGTACACGCCCCAGCCACCTCCTGCTTCTGCCGACGCCCTGGACGACCCCAGATGGCGCCACGCACTTCCCTACCTCTCTCTCTCACTCTCCGTCGCTCTCACCCCTTCCCTAGATCCCTCTCTTTTGTGCACGAGCGCACTGCAGCGCCCCGTCGAGCACCACCGCGGCCGTCGCCTCTCCCTCGTCCCCTCGAGCAGTCCAGAGGCCCCGCCTCATCGCCCTCGTCCTCTCCGCCGAGCCACGCGGCACCGGACGCCCCCGAACGTCGTCACCGCGGTCGTCTTCTACCTCGGCCAACCGAGATCGCCGGCCGCATCCGTCGTCCATGGTGCCTGCCCGAGCCTACTGAGGCCTCCATTGGAATCCATGTGAGCTCCCGCCCTGAACCCCTCTCTTCCCCGCCTCTTTTCCGCCGCGTAGCCCTAGTTTCACCGGAGCCGATAGCTCCTCGCCGCCGACCATGCCGCCACCGCGGCTACGGCCGCGCAAGCTCGCCTCCAAGAACGTCAACGCACTCAGGGAGTCTCCAGGAGCTTGAATCACCCTCAAGTTAGGCCTGCCCTGCACCGTAGCCACAACCCCGTGCAAACCCGAAATCCATCTGCCGCCGCGAGCTTGATTCCGGCAAGCTTGGGCCGTCCTAGCCCCTCCCGCCTGCCCTAGTAGATGCGCCCGAACACCAGCTCACCGTAGAGCCAAACCCCGCTGCAAGCCGCCGCCTCCAGTGTGAGCCCGAGCAACTTCGGCGTGCCTCCGCCGTGTTCCGTGGTCGCCGCCGGCCAAACTCCGGCGGGCCGACGTGGCCACTTAGTTAGGAACTAATCACCCCACTAATCACCCCTAGAGCCACTCAGTAGTGGGCCCTGTTGCCTAATTAAACCACTATTTAGTTTTAATTTAGATTAGTTAACAAAACCAGCGGACCCACGCGTCATGGTTGACTGGCTGACGTGGCATTTGACCGGGCCCACCTGTCAGCGACACAAATGACATTGGGTCACTGACCAGTGGAACCCACAGGTCAGGTTTGATCTGGGCTGGCGCCATTGACCTGATGACATCAGCATGGTGTCATGCTGATGTAGTATTGATTTTCTGGATTGAAAATAATTTAGAAAATTGCAGAAAATATCCAAAACTTCAAAAATTCATAGTAATTCAACCGTAACTCCAAATCAAACAAATTATGTATGAAAAATTATCAGAAAAATTCAAGGAATCCATCTGTACCATTTTCATGCACGTTTGAACAATGTTTGTCCTCTGTTTTGTACAAAACAAATATAGGGCATTTAAATAATCATATATGGAGTTGGAATTTGAATCATGTATTCAAACCAACTTCATTTAAATCATAGCTAGATGCATTAGCTCAAATCACAGTATATTGACATGTCATGATCATGCATCATATTGTGCATTGCATTGATTATATTCTTTCTGTGTTTGACGGTGATTGCCCCCCCCCCCCCGATAGACGTGCTTCCGACGATGAGTTCGATGACACCGATGAAGAGCTATAATATCTTCAGAAGTGCCAGGCAAGCAAACCCCCTTGTTCATTCCGATACAATCCCACTCTCTCGCTCCTGCTCTCTTTTACTGCATTAGGACAACAACGTTTCAACTGTTACATGCTGCGGTAGCTGAACCCCTTTCCTCTGCATGACCTGTCATTGCCAAAGTAAATAGATGAAACCCACTAGCATGAGTAGTAGTTGTTTGAGCCCTGATGTGCCTAGTCATTTATGCTTGTTTGTCATGCCTGCTACTGCTTAGAGTTGAGTCAGGTCTGATTCATCGGGGATGAATTAGAATGTGGTGAACATGTCCTACCGTTGAGAGCTAAGTGTGGGAACACGATTTGGTAAAGGTAGCGGTGACAGGCCATGTAGGAGTACATGGTGGGTTGTCTCATTGCAGCCGTCCTCAGGAACTGAGTTCTGTGTTTGTGATCCATGAGCAGTTACTACCACACATTGGGTTTCGGTAACTCGACCCCTCTCGACTTATTAATCCACTCGATCTCTGTCCAGGAGTTGCAACTAGTTTCTGGTGTTTGTAGGTAGTGTTAGTAGTCTACCAAGTGGCACCCGGTACAGGTGGGCTTGGGACAGACTAGGCACAGTGGCACGGTGTACCAAGTGGCACCCGGATGGTGGGCTTGGGAACCCTGCTCACATCGTTTGGGGCCGTGAGCGACACCCCGGACGGATCTCCTTGCGGATGGAACCCGAATATGCGATAAACCTGGACTAGAGACTTGTCGGTTAGTCAGGTCGTGGCCGACTCCCTCGCCTGGCTTCCGCTTGAAGGTTGTCGAGGTACATGATGTGTACAGGGTGATAAGTGGTGAGAGCGTGTGTGAAGAAGTACACCCCTGCAGGGTTATCATTATCTATTCGAATAGCCGGATTCCTCGGATATGGAAAGTTGGACCCCTTGCATAGTTCATAGACAAGTGAAAGTGGATACTCTAAAACTCGCAAGATAAGCGTGAGTGCTATGGATGGTATTCTCGCAGGGAGACGGGAGCGGATCCATAGTGGTGTATTGGTATGGTGAATTTCTGGACTCGTGTGCGCCACCTCAAAAGAGTTACTTGCAGTCGTAGTTCAGGTTAGCCACTGAGTCAAAGCTGGCTTGCTGCAGTTAAACACCACCACCTCCTATGTTGATACCGATGCATATGTAGTTAGTTCTGATGTAAGTCTTGCTGGGTACATTTGTACTCATGTTTGCTTAATTTATGTTTTGTAGAGAGATTTCAGTCTCGCTAGTAGTTCCACGTGGACTTCGACGTTTAGCTTGTTACCTCAGCTACGATCTTGTACCCTTGGAAGGGTCTTGTAGATAGTCAGGCTTCTGAGCCTTCTTCATTTGTAGTTGTCTGTACTCAGACAAGTTAAGCTTCCGCATGTGCTTGTTGCTTGTATGCTCTATATGTTGGGTCATGAGACCCATGTTTGTAATATCTCGCTCCTTGGATCCTAATGAATAATACTTGAGTTGTAGAGTTATGTTGTGATGCCATGTTGTATTTACACATATCGAGCATATTGTATGTATGATTGAAATGCTTGGTATGTGTGGGATCCGACAACCTAGTTTTTTATCCTTGGTAGTCTCTCTTATGGGGAAATGTAGTCTTGTGCTTCCATGAGCCATAGTAGTCCGCTACAGCCCGGTTCACCGGAATCCTTCTAGCCCAGCACTACTGCTCCGGAGCACTTGACTGGCGGGCATGTGATTCACTTCATTCCTGTGTTTGTCCCTTCGGGGAAACGTCACACAGTGACATCCGGAGTCCTGCCTAGCCTGCTACAGCCCGGGTTCTCGGAGTCCTATTAGCCCAGTGCTACAGCCCGGATTCGCATGTTGCTGACCGACATGCTCGATGTTGATTCATGTATGCCTATTCCCGTAAGTTAGTGCCACTTTGGGTTCACGACTAGGCATGTCGGCCCGGGTTCTCTATCATATGGATGCTAGCGACACTATCATATATGTGAGCCAAAAAGCGCAAATGGTCCCGGGCCATGGTAAGGCGACACCCGTGGGAATACCGTGCATGAGGCCGCAAAGTGATATGAGGTGTTACCGGCTAGATCGATGTGACTTGGAATCAGGGTCCTAACAGCTTTGGTATCAGAGCCTGACTGCCTGTAGGATTACCAAGCCAAACTGGTCGAAGTCGTGTCTAGAAATGCTTTAGTTATGTAAGGGAATTGATTGTTGAAGGGAACGTAAGGCTCTTTTTACTTCTTATACCTTATGCCCTTCTGATCTGAGTCAACCTCTTCTTTTCTACGGGGTTAAGAACTAGGCTTCTCTTCTATCTCTCAGGATGACGTGTTGCTAAACCGTAGTTGCCTAGGATTGTTGAGTTCAAGCCTCAGTTCAGTTCCTACTACTTCCATATGTTCATTGCTGGCTTCAGAACCTTGATATTGTGATGTCGAGTGGTTATGCCACCATTTTTGCAGGATGTCTCAAATCATTTTGAGCATTTACAACCGTTATGCTGTCCGAGTCATCCCAGGTTTCTAACTAGTCTGATGCATTTGCAAATTCCTTCCTTCCATTTTCGATGTTCCTTTGGGCCAGATTAACCACACTAATCGGTGAGTTGAGGTACTTTATCGCCTCGACATATATGTTGGAGTTGTTATTCTGACACTAGGGTATCTTAGAGTTAGTAATCTAGCCATGTTTGGTGTTCCCAATGTGATTATTCTGGCCACCATTATCGAAAGCATCTCCTGATGTTATTTAGTTAGTAGGTATTCTACTCCTAGGGTTTAAGCCCAAGATTCACCCTACTTGCTTCATGTTGATAGTGTTGCTAGTTCCTTTAGGATATTAGTAACTTTGCGATAGTCCTCGAGGTTTGTGGTATTTCCTTCTTCCAAATACCATGAAGTGCTTGTGGCATAAGTTCTTTTGAACCAAAAGATCACAACCAAAGTGCTCTTGATGAGTTCTCCATTCTACATCGTGACTCTGCCAGTTCTACCTTTCTATATGGGTTATCCGGAAGAAATATGTTGAACTCCTTCGGCATACTAATCTATGCATCCACAACTCAGAAAGTATATGTTCATTTGAGTTGTCCCCCTTCAGTTATATTCCGACCTTCATCTATCAATTGATAGTCAAGAGTATGTGAGCATTCGTTCATCGGTGCCTATCATTCGTGTGGTCCGTTAAACCATTCTAGTTGAGAATGACTAGGAGAAACAAACCCCAGTATCTCATCCATTTCTAGGATTGGGTCAAAGCAGTTGTATTTCGCAAATCAAATGCAATCAAGCTATTGGTCTGTTCTACCCTGAAGTATTATCCACTTTGTGTCAGGAATGTCATGAGAATTGCACCTTCCCTTATGAATTCTTGACGTAGTGATACTTCTTGCCATCATTATTCATTCGTTGGTGTCGTGTTGTCGCAACCGGAATACCGACAAGTGAATCGTGATGTGTGAAATCAATACTCCGAGCAACTCGTTGCTTGGTAGTAAATGGACAATATTCTCATTCTTAGCATGTTGGTTATTGAACTACTATTCTAAGATTGATCTTGCTACCTAGTCCTTATTTCAGGTGCACGCTTCGATCAATGAGTTATGATTGTGTCAATCACTCGCTCTTTTGATCATATCGTCTTGCCTTGAAAAACAAGATTGTTCTCGAGCTTAGTAACATATCGGTTGTTAGTGATTTTCCGAATGTCTTCTCGGAAGTGTTACTAGGTTGTCACCTGACCTCTATGTTGAGTTCATGATCAAGTTGATTTCCTATAACCACCCCTTCTGCAAGAATCTGTGTTGGATACCCCTGAGCTAATTGGTTAAGCTAAACAACAACTTGGAGAGTTGGAAGATAAAAGCTTGTCTGACTTAGTTCGTGTTAAGGGATATCTTTTGTATGCGTGTGTGTGTTGAAGAAAGATGATATCTTCATCGATTGGTCCTCGTGATTAGTTGTTGGATCTATTGTCTTGTCCAAACTTTTATTTGAGTGTGGGCTATCCTCAAATCAAATCAGAAACAACAATGTTTGTAATGTTGTCTTACTCGAGGTTGATTCCTCGGGCATACACCATTACATCCTCTGGTCTGACCAATGCTACCACCTTGTTCACATAGTCGTGGAATTCCATCTTCATGGGAACCTGGATGAATTGTTGTTGAGCCCATCAACGACATCCTTATCTTGTCCATGATTCATGTCGAACATCTAAGTGATGTTGGAAACTTTTATAAGCATTATCTTCATGTCCCGTCCATGAAGCATATGTTCGGATGAAAGAAGTGACTTCCTAGAATACATGTGCATTTGATGCAAGTGGCCGCCATGAATTTGAGAAAGGTTTGTTTTGTTTCCCTTAGAATTATCCCAAATCAGTAATGCATACATGTGAAGTATTTTATGGTTTGGTAGATTAGTTACCTCCACTCCATATGTGTTCCTAGCACACCAAGCCACTGATTGATTTGTTCAAGGAGAAGAAGTTCCTTTTTAAGACTAACCCGGGCTTAATCAAGGATTTCGTTATCCGCAATGATGGTTCCCCACCTGAACTCGGTAGTGTTTCATTGTAGGACTACTACGTGGTCATGCTTGTCTGGGACAACGTGTTCACATGTTTGTAGCAGAACCAGCTCATGTTTTGGAGCTTACCAGCGTAGTCCATTTCCCGAGAATCCTGCATCATCATCTCGTCAACTTGTGTTGCAAACTTTCACTTTTCTCTCTATACTTGATGAGTCCGGAATATCCTGACACCAACCAGATCTGAATC
This sequence comes from Triticum aestivum, assembly GCF_018294505.1. NCBI lineage: Eukaryota > Viridiplantae > Streptophyta > Magnoliopsida > Poales > Poaceae > Triticum > Triticum aestivum. The sequence continues at coordinate 156,755,803 of NC_057812.1, read as the reverse complement.
TCAGGCAGATATGATGGTTGGAATGTTTTCCAAGAACTATAATATTGGTCTCTCTGTAACCGGTAAGTGGATGTCGTGGCCAACACACCCAGCCGGAAGACCTATTATTGTAGTATCTTGATTGAGGAAGTTGGCCACCTCCCCATAAGGATTTCGTAGGATTTACTCCAGAAGTTGTTCTTTATGGATCCTTTGTATTCCGAAGTCCGACCACTACTTGATGGCTATGTTGATGCTTTAAGCATGACCGTAGTAACCAGTACATCAAGGAGAACATTAGAAGCGGAGTGCTAAATGGCTCTCGATCGATCATCCAGATTTCGTTTCCTTGGCCTCGCTAAGGTGAAATCTGAGAAAGGGTTGTCTTTCTATGCATCTGCATTGTCCATCTCTATTCGTCAAGGTAGTAAGATGTGTTGCCAGGATCCTCGATACGGATATTGGTAGAACCTTGATGAATATGGAAATGCTCAAGTTCTTGAGAGCACGCGCAAGCAAAATCATCCCTTGCATTGTCTTCAACAAGGTAGTGCACATCATCCATTCGAACTCCGCCAAACGATAGATTGTGATTGCCTTAGGCTGGTATAAAGAGTTTCAATGATCTATGTACCAAAAGTAATTCTTTTTGCCACTTAAGGGAATAATTCCACGAGTCACCTTTCCTGAGGTGCCCCATTATGGAATCATGGCAATTTTTCCTTGCTACTTTGAAACCCTCGTCAAATTGTTTCTTCCGTCCCTCCTGATGCATGTTTTGCCTCTCAGCTCCAGAGATGTTTCTATGTCTCATTCCATGAGTTGATCTTGTGATCATTAAGATGATCCTAAGTTACTCGAACCTCAAGAAGATCGATTCTTCTAAAATTCTCCATTTATTCTCGTTGTTATGTTGGATATCGATGAAGTTCTCAGAGAAAGACGTCGAGACAAAGATGATGATCGAATCAACGTTCTTATGAAGTGCAACCTGGATTGTGAAGATTGTGTTAGCTCTGTGTCCCCTCTGTCTTCTTACCTCACGACTTGAATCTCGGGACGAGATTCTTGTTTCGTAGGGGTGAGTTGTCACATCCCTAGTTCTGGTATGCACTAGGCTAGCCCTTCATGTGTGCATCATGTTTAAATTTCTCAAAAACTTGAAATGGGGATTGCCTAAACCCCTAGCATCAAAGGAATTCACTAGGTTCACCTAAATTATTTTCAGTAAATCCAAATGGCTTTCAAAAATGTTCATCATTTATGGAAAATGCTATAAACAGTAACCAAAGGTGATGCACATTTTTCCATGACATATTTGGGCTCTGAATTAAATCATACTTTATTTGCATTTGGGCATTTAAATACTATAAATAAATTTAAATGTCCAAATGATCTTGAAAGTAAATGAGGGTTGTTGGAAATATTCCAAATAGAGCCCACAAATATTTTCAGGATTTGTGAAAATGCTCTAGCATTTTTATTAAAGCAAAAACAATTACAGAAAATAGAAAAACAGAAACTAAATAGAAAATCGGAGAGAGAGGGCACTGTACCTGGCATCACACTGAAGGAAATATGCCCTAGAGGCAATAATAAAGTTATTATTTATTTCCTTATAATCATGATAAATGTTTATTATTCATGCTAGAATTGTATTTACCGGAAACATAATACATGTGTGAATACATAGACAAACAAAGTGTCACTAGTATGCCTCTACTTGACTAGCTCGTTAATCAAAGATGGTTATGTTTCCTAACCATGAACAATGAGTTGTTATTTGATTAACGAGGTCACATCATTAGTAGAATGATCTGATTGACATGACCCATTCCATTAGCTTAGCACCCGATCGTTTAGTATGTTGCTATTGCTTTCTTCATGACTTATACATGTTCCTATGACTATGAGATTATGCAACTCCCGTTTACCGGAGGAACACTTTGGGTACTACCAAATGTCACAACGTAACTGGGTGATTATAAAGGAGTACTACAGGTGTCTCCAATGGTCGATGTTGGGTTGGCGTATTTCGAGATTAGGATTTGTCACTCCGATTGTCGGAGAGGTATCTCTGGGCCCTCTCGGTAATACACATCACATAAGCCTTGCAAGCATTACAACTAATATGTTAGTTGTGAGATGATGTATTACGGAACGAGTAAAGAGACTTGCCGGTAACGAGATTGAACTAGGTATTGGATACCGACGATCGAATCTCGGGCAAGTAACATACCGATGACAAAGGGAACAACGTATGTTGTTATGCGGTCTGACCGATAAAGATCTTCGTAGAATATGTAGGAGCCAATATGGGCATCCAGGTCCCGCTATTGGTTATTGACCGGAGACGTGTCTCGGTCATGTCTACATTGTTCTCGAACCCGTAGGGTCCGCACGCTTAAGGTTACGATGACAGTTATATTATGAGTTTACATGTTTTGATGTACCGAAGGAGTTCGGAGTCCCGGATGAGATCGGGGACATGACGAGGAGTCTCGAAATGGTCGAGACGTAAAGATTCATATATTGGATGATATGGTTAGGCCAAGGGGTCAAGCCCATGAGGCTTTAGGTCGGTGCAAAAGGAGTTTTGCGGAGGCCAGGGGGCCAAACGCCGGAGACCCTGGCGTCTGGCCCTGGGCCAGACGCCGAGGCCCATGGCGTCTGGGCCAGACGCCAAGGATTGTGGCGTTTGGTCCTGGAGTCCGAGTGGGACTCTTGCCTTTCGGGCAAAACCGACTTTGAGGAGGCTTTTGCTCCAAGTTTCGACCCCGGGGCTCAACATATAAATAGAGGGGCAGGGCTAGCACCAAAGGGACAACAAGTTGATCCACGTGATCTATTCCTTAGCCGTGTGCGGCGCCCCCAGCCACCATATTCCTCGATAATACTGTAGCGGAGTTTAGGCGAAGCCCTGCTGCTGTAGTTCATCAAGATCGTCACCACGCCGTCGTGCTGACGGAACTCTTCCCCGACACTTTGCTGGATCGGAGTCCGGGGATCGTCATCGAGCTGAACGTGTGCTCGAACTCGGAGGTGCCGTAGTTTCGGTGCTTGATCGGTTGGATCGGGAAGACGTACGACTACTTCCTCTACGTTGCGTCAACGCTTCCGCAGTCGGTCTGCGTGGGTACGTAGACAACACTCTCTCCTCTCGTTGCTATGCATCACATGATCTTGCGTGTGCGTAGGAAATTTTTTGAAATTACTACGAAACCCAACAGTGGTATCAGAGCCAGGTTATTTATGTTGATGTTATATGCACGAGTAGAACACAAGTGAGTTGTGGACGATACAAGTCATACTGCCTACCAGCATGTCATACTTTGGTTCGGCGGTATTGTTGGACGAGACGACCCGGACCAACCTTACGCGTACGCTTACGCGAGACCGGTTCCCTCGACGTGCTTTGCACAGAGATGGCTTGCGGGCGACTGCCTCTCCAACTTTAGTTGAACCAAGTATGGCTACGCCCGGTCCTTGCGAAGGTTAAAACGGAGTCTATTTGACAAACTATCGTTGTGGTTTTGATGCGTAGGTGAGATTGGTTCTTACTTAAGCCCGTAGCAGCCACGTAAAACATGCAACAACAAAGTAGAGGACGTCTAACTTGTTTTTGCAGGGCATGTTGTGATGTGATATGGTCAAGGCATGATGCTGAATTTTATTGTATGAGATGATCATGTTTTGTAACCGAGTTATCGGCAACTGGCAGGAGCCATATGGTTGTCGCTTTATTGTATGCAATGCAATCGCGATGTAATGCTTTACTTTATTACTAAACGGTAGTGATAGTCGTGAAAGCATAAGATTGGCGAGACGACAACGATGCTACGATGGAGATCAAGGTGTCGCGCCGGTGACGATGGTGATCATGACGGTGCTTCGGAGATGGAGATCACAAGCACAAGATGATGATGGCCATATCATATCACTTATATTGATTGCATGTGATGTTTATCTTTTTATGCATCTTATCTTGCTTTGATTGACGGTAGCATTATAAGATGATCTCTCACTAAATTATCAAGAAGTGTTCTCCCTGAGTATGCACCGTTGCGAAAGTTCTTCGTGCTGAGACACCACGTGATGATCGGGTGTGATAGGCTCTACGTTCAAATACAACGGGTGCAAAACAGTTGCACACGCGGAATACTCAGGTTATACTTGACGAGCCTAGCATATACAGATATGGCCTCGGAACACGGAGACCGAAAGGTCGAGCGTGAATCATATAGTAGATATGATCAACATAGTGATGTTCACCATTGAAACTACTCCATCTCACGTGATGATCGGACATGGTTTAGTTGATTTGGATCACGTGATCACTTAGAGGATTAGAGGGATGTCTGTCTAAGTGGGAGTTCTTAAGTAATATGATTAATTGAACTTAAATTTATCATGAACTTAGTCCTGGTAGTATTTTGCAAATTATAGATCAATAGCTCGCGTTGTTGCTTCCCTGTGTTTATTTTGATATGTTCCTAGAGAAAATTGTGTTGAAAGATGTTAGTAGCAATGATGCGGATTGGATCCGTGATCTGAGGATTATCCTCATTGCTGCACAGAAGAATTATGTCCTTGATGCACCGCTAGGTGACAGACCTATTGCAGGAGCAGATGCAAACGTTATGAACATTTAGCTAGCTCAATATGATGACTACTTGATAGTTTAAGTGCACCATGCTTAACGGCTTAGAATCGGGACTTCAAAGACGTTTTGAACGTCATGGACCATATGAGATGTTCCAGGAGTTGAAGTTAATATTTCAAGCAAATACCCGAGTTGTGAGATATAAAGTCTCCAACAAGTTCTATAGCTAAAAGATGGAGGAGAATCGCTCAACTAGTGAGCATGTGCTCAGATTGTCTGGGTACTACAATCGCTTGAATCAAGTGGGAGTTAATCTTCCAGATAAGATAGTGATTGACAGAATTCTCTAGTCACCATCACCAAGTTAGTAGAACTTCGTGATGAACTATAATATGCAAGGGATAACGGAAACAACTCCCAAGCTCTTCGTGATGATGAAATCAATGAAGGTAGAAATCAAGAAAAACATCAAGTGTTGATGGTTGATAAGACCACTAGTTTCAAGAAAAGGGCAAAGGGAAGAAGGGGAACTTCAAGAAGAACGGCAAGCAAGTTGCTGCTCAAGTGAAGAAGCCCAAGTCTGGTCCTAAGCCTGAGACTAAGTGCTTCTACTGCAAAGGGACTGGTCACCGGAAACGGAATCACCCCAAGTGATTGGCGGATAAGAAGGATGGCAAAGTGAACATAAGTATATTTGATATACATGTTATTGATGTGTACTTTACTAGTGTTTATAGCAAATCCTAAGTATTTGATACTAGTTCAGTTGCTAAGATTAGTAACTCGAAACGGGAGTTGCAGAATAAACAGAGACTAGTTAAGGGTGAAGTGACGATGTGTGTTGGAAGTGGTTCCAAGATTGATATGATCATCATCGCACACTCCCTATAATTTCGGGATTAGTGTTGAAACTAAATAAGTGTTATTTGGTGTTTGCGTTGAGCATGAATATGATTTGATCATGTTTATTGTAATACGGTTATTCATTTAAGTAAAAGAATAAATTGTTGTTCTGTTTACATGAATAAAACTTTATATGGTTACACACCCAATGAAAATAGTTCATTGGATCTCGATCTTAGTGATACACATATTCATAATATTGAAACCAAAAGATGTAAAGTTAATAATGATAGTGCAACTTATTTATGGCACTGCCGTTTAGGTCATATTGGTGTAAAGCGCATGAAGAAACTCCATGCTGATGGGATTTTGGAATCACTTGATTATGAATCACTTGATGCTTGCGAACCATGCCTTATGGGCAAGATGACTAAAACGCCGTTCTCCGGAACAATGAAGCAAGCAACAGATTTGTTGGAAATCATACATACCGATGTATGTGGTCCGATGAAAGGCTTACAGCAGGTATCATTATTTTCTGACCTTCACAAGATGATTTGAGCAGATATGGGGATATCTACTTGATGAAACATAAGTCTGAAATAATTGAAAGGTTCAAAGAATTTCAGAGTGAAGTGGAAAAATCATCGTAACAAGAAAAATAAAGTTTCTGCGATCTGATCACGGAGACGAATATTTGAGTTACGAGTTTGGTCTTCAATTAAAACAATGTGGAATAGTTTCATAGCTCACGCCACCTGGAACACCACAATGTTATGGTGTGTCCGAACGTCGTAACCGCGCTTTATTGGATATGGTGCGATCTATGATGTCTCTTATTGATTTACCATTGTCGTTTTGGGGTTATGCATTAGAGACAGCTGCATTCACGTTAAAAAGGCACCATCTAAATCCGTTGAGACGACACTATATGAACTGTGGTTTAGCAAGAAACCCAAGTTGTCGTTTCTTAAAGTTTGGGGCTGCGATGCTTATGTGGAAAAGTTTCATCCTGATAAGCTCGAACCCAAATCGGAGAAGTGCGTCTTCATAGAATACCCAAAGGAAATTGTTGGGTACACCTTCTATCACAGATCCGGAGGCAAGATATTCGTTGCTAAAAATGGATCCTTTCTGGAGAAGGAGTTTCTCTCGAAAGAAGTGAGTGGGAGGAAAGTAGAACTTGATGAGGTAACTGTACCTGCTCCCTTATTGGAAAGTAGTTCATCACAGAAATCAGTTCCTGTGACAAATACACCAATTAGTGAGGAAGCTAATGATATTGATCATAAAACTTCAGATCAGGTTACTACAGAACCTCGTAGGTCTTCCAGAGTAAGATCTGCACCAGAGTGGTGTAGTAATCATGTTCTGGAAGTCATGTTACTAGACCATGATGAACCTACGAACTATGAGGAAGCGATGATGAGCCCAGATTCCGCGAGATGGCTTGAGGCCATAAAATCTGAGATATGATCCATGTATGACAACAAAGTATGGACTTTGATTGACTTGCTCGATGATCAGCAAAGCCATGTTAAATAAATGGATCTTCAAGAGGAAGACGGACACTGATAGTAGTGTTACTATCTACCAAGCTCGACTTGTTGCAAAAGTTTTTCAACAAGTTCAAGGTGTTGAATACGATGAGGTTTTCTCACTCGTATCGATGCTTAAGTCTATCTGAATCATGTTAGCAATTGCCACATTTTATGAAATCTGGCAAATGGATGTCAAAACTGCATTCCTTAATGGATTTATTAAAGAAGAGTTGTATATGATGCAACCAGAAGGTTTTGTCAATCCTAAAGGTGCTAACAAAATGTGCAAGCTCCAGCGATCCATCTATGGACTGGTGCAAGCATCTCGGAGTTGGAATATACGCTTTGATAAGTTGATCAAAGCATATAGTTTTATATGGACTTACGATGAAGCCTGTATTTACAATAAAGTGAGTGGGAGCACTACAGCCTTTCTGATTAGTATATGTGAGTGACATATTGTTGATCAGAAATGATGTAGAATTTTTTCTGCAAAGCATAAAGGAGTGTTTTAAAGGAGTTCTTTAAAAAGAAAAGACCTCAGTAAAAAGCTACTTATATATTGAGCATCAAGATCTATTGAGATAGATCAAGACGCTTGATAAGATTTTCAATGAGTACATACCTTGGCAAGATTTTGAAATAGTTCAAAATGGAACAGTTAAAGAAAGAGTTCTTGCCTGTGTTGCAAAGGTATGAAATTGAGTAAGACTCAAATCCCGACCACAGCAGAAAATAGAAAGAGAATGAAAAGTCATTCCCTATGCCTCAGTCATAGGTTCTATAAAGTATGCTATGCTTTGTACCAGACCTATTGTATACCTTGCTCTGTATTTGGCAAGGGAGTACAATAGTGATCTAGGAGTAGATCACTGGACATTGGTCAAGAATATCCTTAGTAAGGACTAAGGAGATGTTTCTCGATTATGGAGGTGATAAAAGAGTTTGTTGTAAAAGTTACATCAGTGCAAACTTTTACACTAATCCAGATGACTCTAAGACTCAATCTGGATACATATTGAAAGTGGGAGCGATTAGCTAGAGTAGCTCCGTACAGAGCATTGTAGACATAGAATATTTGCAAAATACATACGGCTCTGAATGTGACAGACCCGTTGACTAAGCTTCTCTCACGAGCAAAACATGATCACACCTTAGTACTCTTTGGATGTTAATCACATAGCGATGTGAACTAGATTATTGACTCTAGTAAACCCTTTGGGTGTTGGTCACATGATGATGTGAACTATGGGTGTTAATCATATACAGATATGAATATTGGTGTTAAATCACATGACGATGTGAACTAGATTATTGACTCTAGTGCAAGTGGGAGACTGAAGGAAATATGCCCTAGAGGCAATAATAAAGTTATTATTTATTTCCTTATAATCATGATAAATGTTTATTATTCATGCTAGAATTGTATTTACCGGAAACATAATACATGTGTGAATACATAGACAAACAAAGTGTCACTAGTATGCCTCTACTTGACTAGCTCGTTAATCAAAGATGGTTATGTTTCCTAACCATGAACAATGAGTTGTTATTTGATTAACGAGGTCACATCATTAGTAGAATGATCTGATTGACATGACCCATTCCATTAGCTTAGCACCCGATCGTTTAGTATGTTGCTATTGCTTTCTTCATGACTTATACATGTTCCTATGACTATGAGATTATGCAACTCCCGTTTACCGGAGGAACACTTTGGGTACTACCAAACGTCACAACGTAACTGGGTGATTATAAAGGAGTACTACAGGTGTCTCCAATGGTCGATGTTGGGTTGGCGTATTTCGAGATTAGGATTTGTCACTCCGATTGTCGGAGAGGTATCTCTGGGCCCTCTCGGTAATACACATCACATAAGCCTTGCAAGCATTACAACTAATATGTTAGTTGTGAGATGATGTATTACGGAACGAGTAAAGAGACTTGCCGGTAACGAGATTGAACTAGGTATTGGATACCGACGATCGAATCTCGGGCAAGTAACATACCGATGACAAAGGGAACAACGTATGTTGTTATGCGGTCTGACCGATAAAGATCTTCGTAGAATATGTAGGAGCCAATATGGGCATCCAGGTCCCGCTATTGGTTGTTGACCGGAGACGTGTCTCGGTCATGTCTACATTGTTCTCGAACCCGTAGGGTCCGCACGCTTAAGGTTACGATGATAGTTATATTATGAGTTTACATGTTTTGATGTACCGAAGGAGTTCGGAGTCCCGGATGAGATCGGGGACATGACGAGGTGTCTCGAAATGGTCGAGACGTAAAGATTCATATATTGGATGATATGGTTAGGCCAAGGGGTCAAGCCCATGAGGCTTTAGGTCGGTGCAAAAGGAGTTTTGCGGAGGCCAGGGGGCCAAACGCCGGAGACCCTGGCGTCTGGCCCTGGGCCAGACGCCGAGGCCCATGGCGTCTGGGCCAGACGCCAAGGTTTGTGGCGTTTGGTCCTGGAGTCCGAGTGGGACTCTTGCCTTTCGGGCAAAACCGACTTTGAGGAGGCTTTTGCTCCAAGTTTCGACCCCGGGGCTCAACATATAAATAGAGGGGCAGGGCTAGCACCAAAGGGACAACAAGTTGATCCACGTGATCTATTCCTTAGCCGTGTGCGGCGCCCCCAGCCACCATATTCCTCGATAATACTGTAGCGGAGTTTAGGCGAAGCCCTGCTGCTGTAGTTCATCAAGATCGTCACCACGCCGTCGTGCTGACGGAACTCTTCCCCGACACTTTGCTGGATCGGAGTCCGGGGATCGTCATCGAGCTGAACGTGTGCTCGAACTCGGAGGTGCCGTAGTTTCGGTGCTTGATCGGTTGGATCGGGAAGACGTACGACTACTTCCTCTACGTTGCGTCAACGCTTCCGCAGTCGGTCTGCGTGGGTACGTAGACAACACTCTCTCCTCTCGTTGCTATGCATCACATGATCTTGCGTGTGCGTAGGAAATTTTTTGAAATTACTACGAAACCCAACACACACTTACCTGGCCCAGCTAGCGGCCCAGCCCACACCGCCATCCGCCAGTCATCGTCCTCCTCCAGCCAGAAGGACGAGAGCGCGTGGCCACCGCGCGCGAGCACACGCCCCGGCCACCTCCTGCTTCTACCGACGCCCTGGACGACCCCAGATGGCGCCACGCACCTCCCTGCCTCTCTCTCTCTCTCACTCTCCCTCGCTCTCACACCTTTCCCTGGATCCCTCTCTTTCGTGCCCGAGCGCACTGCAGCGCGCTGCCGAGCACCACCGCGGCCGTCGCATCTCCCTCGTCCCCTTGAGTAGTCTAGAGGCCCCGCCTCGTCGCCCTCGTCCTCTCCGCCGAGCCACGCGGCACCGAATGCCCCCGAACATCATCACCGCGGTCGTCTTCTACCTCGGCCAACCGAGATCACCGGTGCCCATCCATCGTCCATAGTGCCTCCCCGAGCCTGCTGAGGCCTCCATTGGAATCCATGTGAGCTCCCGCCCCGAACCCCTCTCTTCCCCGCCTCTTTTGCGTTGCGTAGCCCTAGTTTCACCTGAGCCGATAGCTCCTCGCCGTCGGCCATGCCGCCACCATGGCTATGGCCGCGCAAGTTCGCCTCCAAGCACGTCAACGCACTCAAGGAGTCTCCAGGAGCTCAAATCACCCGCCAGTTAGGCCTGCCCTGCACCGTAGCCGCAACCCCATGCAAACCTGAAATCCGTCCGCCGTCGCGAGCTTGATTCCGGCAAGCTTGGGCCGTCCCAGCCCCTCCCGCCCGCCCTAGTAGATGCGCGCGAATGCCAACTCACCGTAGAGCCAAACCCCGCCGCAAACCGCCGCCTGCAGTGCGAGCCCGAGCAACTCCAGCGTGCCTCCGCCGTGTTCCGTGGTCGCCGCCGGCCACACTCTGGTGAGCCGATGTGGCCACTTAGTTAGGAGCTAATCACCCCACTAATCACCCCTAGAGCCACTAAGTAGTGGGCCATGCTGCCTAATTAAACCGCTATTTAGTTTTAATTTAGATTAGTTAACAAAACTAGCGGACCCACGCGTCATGGTTGACTGGCTGACGTGGCAGTTGACCGGGCCCACCTGTCAGCGACACAGATGATGCCAGGTCACTGACCAGTGGAACCCACAGGTCATGTTCGACCTGGGCTGGTGCCATTGACCTGATGACATCATCATGGTGTCATGCTGACGCAGTATTGATTTTCTGGATTTAAAATAATTTAGAAAATTGCAGAAAATATCCAAAACTTCAAAAATTCATAGTAATTGAACCGTAACTCCAAATCAAACAAATTATATATGGAAAATTATCAGAAAAATTCAAGGAATCCATCTGTACCATTTTCATGCATTTTTAAACGATGTTTATCCTCTGTTTTGGACAAAACAAATAAAGGGCATTTAAATAATCATATATGGAGTTGGAATTTGAATCATGTATTCAAACCAACTTCATTTACATCATATCTAGATGCATTTGCTCAAATCACAGCATATTGACATGTCATGATCATGCATCATATTGTGCATTGCATTGATTATATTCTTTCTGTGTTTGCCGGTGATTGTTCCCTCCCCCCCGATAGACGTGCTTCCGACGATGAGTTCGATGACACCGATGAAGAGCTATAATATCTTCAGAAGTGCCAGGCAAGCAAACCCCCTTGTTCATTCCGATACAATCCCACTCTCTCGCTCCTACTCTCTTTTACTACATTAGGACAACAATGTTTCAACTGTTACATGTTGCGGTAGCTGAACCCCTTTCCTCTGCATGATCTGTCATTGCCAAAGTAAATAGATGAAACCCACTAGCATGAGTAGGAGTTGTTTGAGACCTGATGTGCCTACTCATTTATGCTTGTTTGTCATGCCTGCTACTGCTTAGAGTTGAGTCAAGTCTGATTCATCGGGGATGAATTGGAATGTGGTGAACATGTCCTACCGTTGAGAGCTAAGTGTGTGAACACGATTTGGTAAAGGTAGCGGTGAGAGGCCATGTAGGAGTAACTGGTGGGTTGTCTCATTGCAGCCGTCCTCAGGATCTCAGTTTTGTGTTTGTGATCCATCAGCAGTTACTACCACACATTGGGTTCCGGAACTCGACCCCTCTCGACTTATTAATCCACTCGATCTCTGTGCAGGAGTTGCAACTAGTTTCTGGTGCTTGTAGGTAGTGTTAGTAGTCTACCAAGTGGCACCCGATACAGGTGGGCTTGGGACATACTAGGTACAATGGCACGGTGTACCAAGTGGCACCCGGATGGTGGGCTTGGGAACCCTGCTCACATCGTTTGGGGCCGTGAGCGACACCCCGGCCGGATCTCCTTGTGGATGGAACCCGAATAGGCGATAAACCTGGACTAGAGACTTGTTGGTTAGTCAGGTCGTGGCCGACTCCCTCGCCCGGCTTCCGCTTGAAGCTTGCCGAGGTACATGACGTGTATAGGGTGATAAGTGGCGAGAGCGTGTGGGAAGAAGTACACCCCTGCAGGGTTATCATTATCTATTCGAATAGCCGGATTCCTCGGATATGGAAACTTGGACCCCTTGCATAGTTCATAGAAAAGTGAAAGTGGATACTCTAAAACTCGAAAGATAAGCGTGAGTGCTATGGATGGCATTCTCGCAGGGAGACGGGAGCGGATCCATAGTGGTGTATTGGTATGGTGAATTTGTGGACTCGTGTGCGCCACCTCAAAAGAGTTACTTGCAGTCGTAGTTCAGGTTAGCCATTGAGTCAAAGCTGGCTTGCTGCAGTTAAACTCCACCACCTCCTTTGTTGATACCGATGCATATGTAGTTAGTTCTGATGTAAGTCTTGCTGGGTACATTTGTACTCACGTTTGCTTAATTTATGTTTTGTAGAGAGATTTCAGTCTCGCTAGGAGTTCCACGTGGACTTTGATGTTTAGCTTGTTACCTCAGCTACGATCTTGTACCCTTGGAAGGGTCTTGTAGATAGTCAGGCTTCTGAGCCTTCTTCAATTGTAGTTGTCTGTACTCAGACAAGTTAAGCTTCCGCATGTGCTTGTTGCTTGTATGCTCTGTATGTTGGGTCATGAAACCCATGTTTGTAATATCTCCCTCCTCGGAGCCTAATGAATAATACTTGAGTTGTAGAGTTATGTTGTGATGCCATGTTGTATTTACACATATCGAGCATATTGTATGTATGATTGAAATGCTTGGTATGTGTGGGATCCGACAACCTAGTTGTTTATCCTTGGTAGTCTCTCTTATGGGGAAATGTAGTCTTGTGCTTCCATGAGCCATAGTAGTCCGCTACAGCCCGGTTCACCGGAGTCCTGCTAGCCCAGCACTACTGCTCCGGAGCACTTGACTGGCCGGCATGTGATTCACTTCGTTCCTATGTCTGTCCCTTCGGGGAAACGTCACGCGATGACATCCGTAGTCCTGCCTAGCCTGCTACAGCCCGGGTTCCCGGAGTGCTGTTAGCCCAGTGCTACAGCCCGGATTCGCACGCTGCTGACCGACATGCTCGATGTTGATTCATGTATGCCTGTTCCTATAAGTTAGTGCCACTTTGGGTTCACGACTAGTAACGTTGGCCTAGGTTCTCTGTCATATGGATGCTAGCGACACTATCATATACGTGAGACAAAAGGCACAAACGGTCCCGGGCCATGGTAAGGCAACACCCGTGGGAATACCGTGCGTGAGGCCGCAAAGTGATATGAGGTGTTACCGGCTAGATCAATGTGACTTGGAATTGGGGTCCTGACAATATAATGCGGGGGTGTTTGCAAAAAACGTGTATTCACACTTGATCCAACGTCTTGGTCCATGAAGGAGGTGGTAGCGCAGCGAACGAGGCAATCAGACTATATTGCATTAACACTTTCACTTAGCCATATGAATTTGAAGGTGGGACTACTATATAGGCCCTGGTACTTCCGCGCTTGTCCGAATACGGGGCGCGTACATACGTGACCGGGAAACGGCCCTTTGTTAATGCAGAGGAATCCCGAAGATTCCGCTAAGTCATCGAGTGGTTGACCAGTCTCGCGCTTTATCATGACAGTCAGTTTTCAGCTTTCTCTACTGAGGTGCTCATCCAGATGAACCAGGGCACAATCGCTGTAGTTCTCCCGGTGCCGCCTTAGCCGGTAGACATGATTCAGAGTTGATGCATATAAGGCCAAACTCGCGACGCCGAACACTCCCTAAGGTATTCGGTCTTTATAATATATGTCGGGCTGAACAATGCCCTTAATAATAAACCTCGAGTGTCCAGGTACGTGCAATATCCTAACGTGACCACATGCCAATAACGCCAGCATCCTTCTCGGTTGTATTGAGTATCCGGAGGATGTGAACAACAAGAGACAGTAAAAAAGGTTTACGTAGGGTCTTAATCTGAAAAGAAACCTTTGAGCGGGTCCCTGCTGCATGTCTGCGCCTCTTTCTCCGTTGTGCCGTGTCCTGGACAGGTGTAGCACGATTGTCATATGTAAAAAAGAACTTAGGTGAAAGTTGTCGTGCCAGAAAATTGGCTACTATTAATAAACCATTGAAATTCAAGGTAAGTCAAGTTGAGCCGAACTAGCCCTGATTACATGCAGGAAGCCCCTGCTACCTTCGATGAGGGTTTAACCATCAAACCAATCTCATGTATATGTAGTGATGCGCCAGACTCGTCTAACCGTGTCCATGGTCTTGACGACCTGTCATTTATTCTGGTTGGTGAGGTCGTCTAGTGCTCGGCTGTTAAGGCCGCCGCACATTCTTCCGCGCGTCAATATTTCCACTAACTGTGATGGTGCCACGTGGGCCGGGCATCTTAAGCTTGAGAGAAGTGTAATGCGATACTGCATTAAAACGAGTGAAAGCCGCTCTTCCGAGTATTGCTTGATAGCCACTTTGGAATGGAGCGATGTAGAAAGTTAACTTTTCTCTTCGGAAGTTGTAGGGAGAACCGAATACAACCTCTAGTAATAGAGAAACCGTACGGCGGGCCTCTGGGCCTGGTATTACTCCCTTGAAGGTAGTATTACCGTGGCTTATTTTTGTCGGGTCTATCCCCATTTTGTGGACTGTGTCCTGATATATCAGATTTAGACCACTGTCGCTGTCCATAAGGACTCGTGTGAGGTGGTATCCGTTTATTATTGGGTCTAACACCAAGGCAGCCAATCCTTCATGCCGGATGCTTGTCACGTGATCCCCACGATCAAAAGTGATCGGGCAAGCCAACCAGGGGTTGAACTTAGGGGTGACGGGCTCTATGGCGCCTATGTCTCGGAGTGCATGTTTGGTTTTCCTCTTCGTCACATGGATCATGTTTACTGTTTTAACCTCTGGTGGGAATTTTTTCTGTCCTCCAGTGCTTTGCTGGCGAGGTTCGTCCTCGTCTTCGCTTGGTGTCTCCCCCCCTTGTGTTCGGCGTTTAGCTTACCGGCCTGATTGAAGACCCAGCATTCTCTATGGGTGTGATTTGCAGGTTTGTCGAGGGTGCCATGAATCTGACATAGTTTGTCGAGAATCTTGTTTAGGCTAGACGGTCCATCTCTACTTCCTTTGAAAGGCTTTTTCCGCTGACCTGGTCGAGAGCCCCTAAATCCGGCGTTGAGTGTCATATTATTTGGGCCGCCTTCTTTATTTCGACGCTTGCTTTTACTGTGTCATGGTTGTCCATTGCCATCCCTGACTTTGGATGTGCTTGGGTCGCTAGTGCTACTGCGGGCTAACCAGCTATCTTCGCCCGCGCAAAAGCGGGTCATGAGGCTTGTCAGGGCTGCCATTGTTCTCGGTTTTTCTTGGCTGAGGTGTCTGGCGAGCCATTCGTCTCGGACGATGTGCTTGAAAGCTGCTAAGGCTTCGGCGTCCGGACAGTCGACGATTTGGTTCTTCTTAGTGAGAAACCTGTTCCAAAGCTTTCGGGCTGGCTCTCCGGGCTCTTGAATTATGACTTAAATTGTCTGCATCCGGAGGTCGGACATAGGTCCCTTGAAAATTAGCCCAAAAAGCATCCTCGAGCTCCTCCCAACTTCCAATTGAATTTTCAGGGAGGCTTTTCAGCCAGTGCCGAGCTGGTCCTTTAAGCTTGAAGGGCAAGTAATTGATGGCATGGAGATCGTCTCCACGAGCCATATGGATATGGAGGATAAAGTCCTCAATCCAGACCCCAGGGTCTGTGGTCCCGTCATATGCCTCTATGTTCACTGGTTTGAATCCTTCTGAGAATTCGTGATCCAGCACCTCATCGGTGAAACATAGGGGGTGTGTGGAACCCCCGTATTTGGATGTATCATGGCGTTCGGACGGTTGTAGTATTCGATTTTGATTTTGTGCAGGAGTGCGCTTCCTAGATCCATAGATGGACCTGGTCATACTGGATTTTTGTCGCAAGTCCTCACGTAGATCGTGTGTTGACTTATGTGCGACCTTGTTAGCCACTCTATCGCGGTCACACAGTGGTTGATCCGGCCGGTTGGCTGTTTTATTTTTCGGCTGTATGAGCTCTATGGCCTCATCGTTGAATTCGGGTAATAGCTTAGCTCTTTGTGTGGTAACCTCCACCATACTTTTCTTCGTTGTCGAGCACTTTGTTCCACCTGCTGTTGAGCGTATTCTGTTCGGCCTTAAGCCTTTGCTTCTGCATCTTCAGACTCCTCGCTGTTGCAATAAGCCTTCTGTGGAGGTTCTCTTGCTCCAAGTTCGTTTCCGAGATGATGTGTGCATCTTCGTCCAGACTGTTTTCCTCCCCAGAGGGGGTTTTGATGAGGTTTATCCTCGGCGTCGCCGTGTTCGGACGTCGGATCTGTACTATGTTCGCCGTTTGCATCTTCATCATGCTCTACCGCCGGGGCAATGTGGTCGTCGTTTCCTCTGGAGTCGACTGGAGTGTTATTTTCCCTTGCGCTGTTATCGCTGTTTTTGCCGAGGCGGGATTTGGAGCAGCACCTACGCCGACGCTTTGCTTGCTTCTTGGAGGGGCCGTCCTCCGCTGTCTCCTCCCGTTCCTCGTCATTGTTTTCTTTGGGCGTATCCAGCATGTATATGTCATGTGATGAAGTGGTTGTCCAGTGCCCTGTGGGCACTAGTTCATGTTCCTCTCATGCATCATCGTCCATGCCGTCGATGTCTGCGGAGTCGAAATCGAGCATGTCGGTTAAATCGTCGACAGAGGCTACTAAGTGGGTGGTGGGTGGGCAGCGAATTTCTTCGTCGTCCGCATCCCATTCTAGCCGGACATAGTTCGGCCAAGGTTCTCCTAACAAGGAGAGAGACTTTAATGAATTTAGCACATCGCCGAAAGGCGAGTGCTGAAAGATATCCGCGGAGGTGTAACTCCCTCGATGTGGCTATATCTCCCACGTGTCGAAGCACGACTTAGAGGCATAACCGCATTGAAAGCAATGTCGCAAGTGAGGTAATCTTCACAACAACCCATGTAAATAAATAAAGGGTAAAGGTACATAGTTGGCTTACACTTGCCACGTCACACAAATACATAAATAAGTCATTACATTCATCCAATACACTCAAGGTCCGACTACGGAACCAAAATAAAGATCAACCCCCAAATGCGACAAAGTCCCCGTTTGCCCCAACCGGGCACCACTACTGATCATCTGGGAAAGACACGTAGTAACGACGAGAGTCTTCATCGAACTCCCACTTGAGCTCGGTCATATCATCTAGTTTGGAAGTAATCTGTGAGTCACGGGGACTCAGCAATCTCACACCCTCGCGATCAAGACTATTTAGTCTTATAGGTAAGGTAAAGGTATGATGTGGAGCTACAGCAAGCGACTAGAATATATGGTGGCTAACATACGTAAAAGAGACCGAGAAGAGAAGGCAAAGGCACGGTCGAACAACTATCAAGAAGTGATCCTAGAACAACCTACGTCAAACATAACTCCAACACTGTGTTCACTTCCCGTACTCCGCCGAGAAGAGACCATCACGGTTACACAAGCGGTTGGTGCATTTTAATTAAGTTAAGTTTTAGGTTATCTACAACCGGACATTAACAAATTCTCATCCGCCCATAACCGTGGGCACAGCTTTCGAAAGATCAAATCCCTGAAGGGGAGTCCCAACTTAGCCCATCACAAGCTCTCACGGTCAACAAAGGATATTCCTTCTCCCAAGACAATCCGATCAGACTTGGCGTCCCGTTTACAAGACATCTCGACAATGGTAAAACAAGTCCAGCAACACCGCCCGAATGTGCCGACAAATCCCGATAGGAGCTGCACATATCTTGTTCTCAGGGCACACTCAGATGAGCGCTCCGTACAACTAAAACCAAACCTCGAGTTTCCCCGAGGGGGCGCTGCAAAGGGCTCTAGTTTGGACCAACACTCAGAGGAGCACTGTCCCGGGGGGATTTAAATAAAGATGACCCTCGGGCTCCGGAAACCCAAGGGAAAAGAGGCTAGGTGGAAAATGGTAAAACCAATGTTGGGCATTGCTGGAGGAGTTTTATTCAAGGTGAACTATCAAGGGGTTCCCATTATAACCCAACCGTGTAAGGAATGCAAAATCCGGGAACATAACACCAATATGACGGAAACTAGGGCGGTAAGAGTGGAAGAAAACACCAGGCATAAGGCCGAGCCTTCCACCCTTTACCAAGTATATAGGTGCATTAAGATAAACAAGATAATATGGTGATATCCCAACAATAAACAAGTTCCAACAAGGAACGATCTCCAATCTTCACCTGCAACTAGCAACGCTATAAGAGGGGCTGAGCAAAGCGGTAACATAGCTAAACAATGGTTTGCTAGGACATGGTGGGTTAGAGGTTTGACATGGCAATATGGGAGGCATGATAAGCAAGTGGTAGTTATCATAGCATAGGCATAGCAAAAGAGCGAGCATCTAGCAAGCAAAGATAGAAGTGATTTCGAGGGTATGGTCATCTTGCCTGCAAAGTTCTCAGAGTTGACTTGATCCTCGTAAGCATACTCAACGAGCTCCTCGTTCACGTACTCGTCTCCCGGCTCTACCAAGCAAGAACAACAAGCAAAAGGAACACAATCAACCATGTGCAATGCTCAAGAAACATGATGCAAAACATGGTATGATATGCGGGATGCGATATGTGATGCATATGCAAGATTTGGAAAATAATGATAGAATGTGGCTCTGATACCAACTTGTAACGCCCTCGATGCGACTATATCTCCCACATGTCGAAGCATGACTTAGAGGCATAACCGCATTGAAAGCAATGTTGCAAGTGAGGTAATCTTCACAACAACCCATGTAAATAAATAAAGGGGAAAGGTACATAGTTGGCTTACACTCACCACGTCATACAAATACATAAATAAGTCATTCCAGGAGGTGAACTCCATGATCGGCACCCAATCGGGTTCGATAGGCACGGATGCAGGCGGCTTGGAGTCCATGGCCGGAGATGAATCCAATGGTTCGGCAACACGGCTCTTGTAAGGGGTGAAGTCAGTATCCGTCACCATCTCCACTGAGAGTGCGGCCTCCATGGCAGGGTCCATCCCTCTGTCGTCAGATGGCACAATTTGCTTCGGATTGAAGGCCGTAGTAGTTGCAGATGCGATCTCCCGAACACTGTCCGAAGGCAAAGTTACGTCATGCTCATCGTGATTGTGCGGCGCACCTGACATGGGCTCGTATCCGTCGAAGATCAAGTCTCCGGATGTCGGCAGTGTAGTTTAAGTTTCTGAACCTGACCTGATGGCCAGGGGCGTAGCTCTTGATCTGCTCCATATGGCCAAGCGAATTGGCCTGCAGTGCGAAGCCGACGAATACGAAGATCTGTCCGAGGAGGAAAACCTCACCCTAGACCGCATCGTTATTGATGATCGAAGGGGCCATCGAGCCTTATGGTGACGGCACCGTGGAACTCTCAATGAAAGCACCAATCTCAGTGTCAAAACCGGCGGATCTCGGGTAGCAGGTCCCGAACTGTGTGTCTGAGGCGGATGGTAACAGGAGGCAGGGGACATGATGTTTACCCAGGTTCGGGCCCTCTTGATGGAGGTAATACCCTACGTCCTGCTTGATTGATATTGATGATATGAGTATTACAAGAGTTGATCTACCACGAGATCGTAGAGACTAAACCCTAAAAGCTAGCCTATGGTATGACCGTATGTTGTCCTATGGACTAAACCCTCCGGTTTATATAGACACCGGAGGGGGCTAGGGTTACACAGAGTTAGTTACAAGGGAGGAGATCTAGATATCCATATTGCCAAGCTTGCCTTCCACGCCAAGGAAAGTCCCATCCATACACGGGACGAAGTCTTCAATCTTGTATCTTCACAGTCCAACAGTCTGGCCAAAGGATATAGTCCGGCTGTCCGGAGACCCCCTAATCCAGGACTCCCTCAACAATACTCTATGAATGATGATCATCACACTTCTATTTATTTAAAACTCAATGATTACAACTCGATACTAGAACAAAGTATGACTCTATATAAATGCCTCCGGCGGTATACCGGGATAGCAATGATGCATGAGTGACTTGTACGAAAGAATTATGAACGGTGGCTTTGCCACAACTATAATGTCAACTACATGATCATGCAAAGCAATATGACAATGATGGAGCATGTCATAGTAAACGGAATGGTGGAAAGCTGCATGGCGACATATCTCGGAATGGTTACGGAAATGCCATGATAGGTAGGTATGGTGGCTGTTTTCAGGAAGGTATATGGTGGGTGTATGATACTGGCGAAAGGTGTGCGGTATTAGAGAGGCTAGCAATGGTGGAAGGGTGAGAATGCGTATAATGCATGGACTCAACATTAGTCATAAAGAACTTACATACTTATTGAAAAAATCTATTAGTTATCGAAGCAAAGAACTACGTGCATGCTCCTAGGGGGATAGATTGGTAGGAAAAGACCATCGCTCGTCCCCGACCGCCACTCATAAGGAATACAATCAATAAATAATTCATGCTCCAACTTATTCACATAACGGTTCGCCATACGTGCATGCTATGGGAATCACAAACTTCAACACAAGCATTTCTCAAATTCACAACTACTCAACTAGCACGACTCTAATATCATCATCTCCATATCTCAAAACAATTATCAAGTATCAAACTTCTCATAGTATTCAACACACTCATAAGAAAAAAAATTATTAATCTTGAATGCCTAACATAATTAAAGCAAATTACCATGCTGTTTTGTAGGAATCCCAAAACAATCTAAGTGAAGCATGAGATAACAATAGTTTCTATAAAACAAATCCACCACCGTGCCCTAAAAGATATAAGAGAAGCACTAGAGCAAAAACTATATAACTCAAAAGATATAGGTGAAGCACATAGAGTATTAGTTGAAAAGGTGTGTACAGAAAGGATGATTGTGGAAAACTAACAAATAAAGACTCAAATAATACAAGACGCTCCAAGCAAAACACATATCATGTGGTAAATAAAAATATAGCTCCAAGTAAAGTTATCGATGGAAGTAGACGAAAGAGGGGATGCCTTCCGGGGCATCCCCAAGCTTGGGATTTTAGGTGTCCTTAGATTTTCTTGGGGTGCCATGGGCATCCCCAAGCTTAGGCTCTTGCCACTCCTTGTTCCATAATCCATCAAATCTTTTACCCAAAACTTGAAAACTTCACAACACAAAACTTAAAGTAGAAAATATCGTGAGCTCCGTTAGCGAAAGAAAACAAAACACCACTTCAAGGTACTGTAATGAACTCATTCTTTATTTATATTAGTGTTAAAACTACTGTATTCCAACTTCTATATGGTTTATAAAAGAATTTACTAGCCATAGATTCATCAAAATAAGCAAACAACACACGAAAAACAGAATCTGTCAAAAAGAGAACAGTCTGTAGTAATCTGTAGCTAACGCAAGTTCTAGAACCCCAAAAATTCTAAAATAAATTGCTGGACGTGAGAAATATATATATTAATCTTCTTCAAAAAGAATTAACTAAATATCGCTTTCAAAATAAAAATGGCAGTAATTCTCGTGAGCACTAAAGTTTCTGTTTTTTACAGCAAGATTAAAAAGACTTTCCCCAAGTCTTCCCAACGGTTCTACTTGGCACAAACACTAATTAAACACAAAAAACACAATCAAAACAGAGGCTAGATAAATTATTTATTACTAAACAGGAGCGAAAATCAAGGAATAATAATAAAATTGGGTTGCCTCCCAACAAGCGCTATCATTTAACGCCCCTAGCTAGGCATAAAAGCAAGGATAGATCTAGGTATCGCCATAATAATAGGATAGATCATTAAAAATCATTTCATATTCTCTACGTTCGGCAGCAAGTTTTCTTTGAGTCAAGCAAAATTAATCAAAAGGGCTAAATTTAATGGGACCAAAGTCCCCAAGATCAACTTTAGGAGGTATAGGTTCCTCCTTCGGCCCTTCGTATTGCACAACCAATTCATCATTATAAGCATTCTTTTGACAGAACTTTGTGAGCCTATACTCGAGAGAATATCCTAGCTCATTATTTTGAATATCCAAATCATTATTAAGTTCAGAAATTCTATCAACTAGAACATTGGTAGGAACCCTTTTTCTAAGATTTTCATTGAAAGCAACAAAGTCTAGAGATTGAAAACGCATTATTTCTTCTTGATCAAAAAGGATAGCCTCTATGGGAGGACGGCCAGCGTCCACCCTATAATGCTCCAAGATTTATTTGGCCTCTTATATTATAAATCTAAACTCATGAGCCAAAAAGATAGTAGCGGCATGCTTAATAGAAGAATGCCCAATATTAGAAAATTCTAGGAAAATCCTTTGTATGCAAGGATGCATGCGCATAAATTGTCTTTCAAGTTCAACTACAAGCATGCGGATAGCGTCCACAAGACTACTAGTTCTATGAAGAATAGAACTACCCATAGAAGGCAAAGCACCGGCACAAGTAAAGAAATCTTGGATAACTCCTTTTCCAATAATATTACCACTACCAATTCAGAATTATTTTGTATGTAAGATAGGGGGTTCTTCAGCAAGCGCATCATAATTTTCCATGATATTATTATTGTCCATATCGACAATAATTTCCCCAATTTCAGACATCACAGCAGAAAGTGCAAGGGGCAAAAAGAAGGAGGAAGGCGAATGGAAAGAGGGGGCGAATAAAACGGCAAGGGTGAAGTGGGGGATGGGAAAACGAGAGGCAAATGGCAAATAATGTAATGCAGGAGATAAGGGTTTGTGATGGGTACTTGGTATGTTGACTTCTGCGTAGACTCCCCGGCAACGGTGCTAGAAATCCTTCTTGCTACCTCTTGAGCACTGCGTTGGTTTTCCTTTGAAGAGGAAAGGGTGATGCAGCAAAGTAGCGTAAGTATTTCCCTCAGTTTTTGAGAACCAAGGTATCAATCCAGTAGGATGCCACGCACGAGTCCCTCGCACCTACACAAACAAATGAAATCCTCGCAACCAACGCAATAAAGGGGTTGTCAATCCCTTCACGGTCACTTACGAAAGTGAGATCTGATTGATATGATAAGATAATATTTTTGGTATTTTTATGATAAAGATGCAAAGTAAAGAAAGCAAAATAAATGGAAAAGGAAATAGCTTGTTGACGGAAGATTAATATGATGGAAAATAGACCCGGGGGCCATAGGTTTCACTAGTGGCTTCTCTCGAGAGCATATATATTACGGTGGGTAAACAGATTACTGTTGAGCAATTGACAAAATTGAGCATAGTTATGAGAATATCTAGGTATGATCATGTATATAGGCATCACGTCTGAGACAAGTAGACCGACTCCTACCTGCATCTACTACTATTACTCCACACATCGACCACTATCCAGCATGCTTCTAGAGTATTAAGTTCAAAAGAATAGAGTAAAGCTTTAAGCAAGATGACATGATGTAGAGGGATAAACTCATGTAATATTATGAAAACCCCATCTTGTTATCCTTGATGGCAACAATACAATACGTGCCTTGCTGCCCCTACTGTCACTGGGAAGGGACACCGCAAGATTGAACCCAAAGCTATGCACTTCTCCCATTGCAAGAAAGATCAATCTAGTAGGCCAAACCAAACTGATAATTCGAAGAGACTTGCAAAGATAACCAATCATACATAAAAGAATTCAAAAAAGATTCAAATATTATTCATAGATAAACTTGATCATAAACCCACAATTCATCGGTCTCAACAAACACACCGCAAAAGAAGATTACATCAAAAATATCTCCACAAGAGAGGGGGAGAACTTTGTATTGAGATCCAAAAAGAGAGAAGAAGCCAGCTTGCTAATAACTATGGACCTGAAGGTCTGAAGTAAACTACTCACACTTCATCGGAGAGGCTATGGTGTTGATGTAGAAGCCCTCCGTGATCGATGCCCCCTCTGGTGGAGCTCCGGCAAAGGCCCCAAGATGGGATCTCACGGATACAGAAAGTTACGGCGGTGGAATTAAGGTTTTGGCTCCGTATCTGGTAGTTTGGGGGTACGTAGGTACATATAGGAGGAAGAAGTACGTCGGTGGAGCAACGTGGGCCCCACGAGGGTGGAGGGCGCACCGGAGGAGGGGGGTAGGTGCGCCCCACTACCTCGTGCCCTCCTGGTTGCTTTCTTGACGCAGGGTCCAAGTCCTCTGGATCATGTTCGTTCCGAAAATCATGTTCCCGAAGGTTTCATTCCGTTAGGACTTAGTTTGATATTATTTTTCTGCGAAACTCTGAAATAGGCAAAAAAACAGAAATTATGAGATGGGCCTCCGGTTAATAGGTTAGTCCCAAAAATAATATAGAAGTGTATAATAAAGCCCAATAATGTCCAAAACAGGATATAATATAGCATGGAACAATCAAAAATTATAGATACGTTCGAGACGTATCATGCATCTCCATGGATAGATCTTGCGTGTGCATAGAAACTTTTTCGTTTTCCATGCAGCATTTCCCAACAGTTTCTTCAAGTAACCAGCGGGCTGCAAACTTTTTGTAGGGCGATTTCTTGAACTGAGATCAACCATAATACTCCATGTCCTATAGAAGCGGCTGATAACTAGCGCACGTGGTGCTCATGAACAATCGATGTCAGTGGAAACTTTGTTGACCATCCCTCATTGCCTACCGCCTGATCAAGTCTCTCCCGGATATCACTACGCCTCCATGTAAACTGATCTTCCAAAAACTCAACTCCGTCCAGGCCACATTCAAGCTCCCGAGGATAGCGCCAAGACAAATGACGCCAGTCCCAAGCTGGTTCTCCATAGAACCCGCTCAATCTCCAATCTGGCATGTCCCCTTTCATAATCAAAACATCAATAAAATTTAGTGTCATATAGTTCAGAACCACTTCCTTCTCATTATTATAAAACAAAATGAGGCCACCAGAGTGGCCATCGCTTTCAATAACATGAAGGGAATTGAACCCTAATTTAATCCTCAACTTCGTTTAGATGAGATTCAGACCAAAAGATCACATCTGCTCTCACCCGCCTATCATTGAGAGCATGCCACAATTTCCAAGAAAAGACTTTCATTGTCGCCGATGCTTGATGCTACGAGGAATGGCGAAGGAAAAAACTTTCGGCGATAGGAGCCGCCGGAGGACAGCAAACCCTAGTTATTTTTGCTAGGGGACAACAAGTCTATATAGAAGCCTCCTTATCAAATCATCAAGACCAGCAAACTCCACTAGTTAGCAGCTGTCGAGACGAGGAGGAACGCCAAAAGAGAAATTCTTGGTAAGCTCCTAGCCGACCGGAGGACAGTAAACCATAGCCTTCTTTGATAGGGGACAACAAGTCAAGAGAGGAGAACCCTCATCGGACCATCCACATAGTTTCACAAAGAAACTAGTAGGCCAATGGCTGACGGTGGCAGCAGTGGTCCAAACAGCGCCGCATCTAGATATGTGGCGGCGGCGAAAGCTCGAACACACACAAATAGCGACAACTTAATAACACCACGTACGCTACAACAACATCAAAACATTGGGGGATTTTCACTGTTTGTACTACAGTACACTCGCTGATGGCCGAGTATGCCTCTTGATTTTTTTGAAGATTTTTCAATGTTTCCAATATTGTACCCTCGCCAATGGCGCGGCCTACTCGGACTCCCCTAGTGCGTTGGCAATTTGCCGGAGCAAGCAGCACATTGAGTTCCCCAAAATCACTAATAAGGAGTACTCTTTGCAAAGGTCACTCCTCCCCTAGGGGAACGAGATGCTCTAACATTCCAAGGGATGTCAGAGGGTGCTACAGTTCCCTGAGATTGCTTCACTACCCACGCGTGAACAATGGTTCGAACACATACTTATCTAGAATAATTCACTATGGTAATTACCTACACTATTTTGGTCTACAGTCTTCTCCATCGCAAACAAGCACAAATGCAAGCTTTGACACTGATCCGGACGATTCTAAATCGCAAACCAGATACGTGTTTATATTGAACGGTGGAGCTGTCAGTTGGAGCAGTTCTAAACAAAGCGTTGTGGCGGGATCTACGTGTGAAGCGGAGTACATAGCTGCTTCAGAAGCAGCAAATGAAGGAGTCGGGATGAAGGAGTTCATATCCGATCTAGGTGTCATACATAGTGCATCGGGTCCAATGAAAATGTTTTTTGACAATACTGGTGCAATTCCCTTGGCAAAGGAATCCAAATTTCACAAGAGAACCAAACACATCAAGAGATGCTTCAATTCCATCCGCAATCAAGTCCAGGTGGGAGACATAGAGATTTGCAAGATACATACGGATCTGAATGTTGCAGACCCGTTGACTAAGCCTCTCTCACGAGAAAACCATGATCAGCACCAAGGCTCCAGGGGTGTTAGAATCATCACTGTGTAATCTAGATCATTGACTCTAGTGCAAGTGGGAGACTGAAGGAAATATGCCCTAGAGGCAATAATACAGTTATTATTTATTTCCTTATTTCATGATAAATGTTTATTATTATGCTAGAATTGTATTAACCGGAAACATAATACATGTGTGAATACATAGACAAAAGAGTGTCACTAGTATGCCTCTACTTGACTAGCTCATTGATCAAAAATGGTTATGTTTCCTAACCATAGACATGAGTTGTCATTTGATAAACGGGATCACATCATTAGGAGAATGATGTGATTGACTTGACCCATTCAGTTAGCTTAGCACTTGATCGTTTTAGTTTACTGCTATTGCTTTCTTCATGACTTATACATGTTCCTATGACTATGAGATTATGCAACTCCCGATTACCGGAGGAACACTTTGTGTGCTACCAAATGTTACAACATAATTGGGTGACTATAAAGGTGCTCTATAGGTGTCTCCAATGGTAATTGTTGAGTTGGCATAGATTGAGATTAGGATTTGTCACTCCGATTGTCGGAGAGGTATCTCTGGGCCCTCTCGATAATGCACATCACTATAAGCCTTGCCAGCAAGGCAACTAATGAGTTAGTTGTCGGATGATGCATTATGGAAATGAGTAAAGAGACTTGCCAATAACGAGATTGAACTAGGTATTGAGATACTGACAATCGAATCTCGGGAAAGTAACATACCGATGACAAAGGGAACAACGTATGTTGTTATGCAGTTTGACCGATAAAGATCTTCGTAGAATATGTAGGAGCCAATATGAACATCCAAGTTCTGCTATTGGTTATTGACCAGAGACGTGTATCAGTCATGTCTACATAGTTCTCGAACCCACAGGGTCCGTACGCTTAACGTTCGGTGATGATCGGTATTATGAGTTTATGTGATTTGATATACTGAAGGTAGTTTGGAGTCCCAGATGAGATTGGGGACATGACGAGGAGTCTCGAATTGGTCGAGACTTAAAGAACGATATATTGGACGACTATATTCAGACATCGGAAAGGTTCTGAGTGACTCGGGTATTTTTTGGAGTAGCCGGCCTTCCCCGTTGCTCCTTTATATACGGGGGCAGGGGGCACCCTATAACACACAAGTTGATTGTTCCAAGCCATGTGTGGTGCCCCCTCCACCATAATCCACCTCGATCATATCATAGCGATGCTTAGGCGAAGCCCTACGTCGGTAGCAACATCATCACCGTCATGCTGACGGAACTCTCCCGTGAAGCTCTGCTGGATCAGAGTTCGTGGGACGTCATCGAGCTAAACGTGTGCTGAACTCGGAGGTGCCGTGTGTTTGGTACTTGGATCGGTCGGAGCGTGAAGATGTTCGACTACATCAACCGCGTTCTCATAACGCTTCTGCTTACGGTCTATGAGGGTACGTAGACGATACTCTCCCCTCTCGTTATTGTGCATCACCATGATCTTGCGTGTGCGTAGGAATTTTTTTGAAATTACTATGTTCCCCAACAGTACAGACCAATCCTGAAGAAAATAATGGCACAAACATATGTAGGTCATTCAAAATCAAGTTTCAAGTCCTGGCTAGGAATTATTAGCACGAACACTAACCCTAGTCATATTACTAGCAGAAAACATTTGCACAGATGAAACAACTAATCACTTATCACCCTGTACCATTCAAACAATCAATACACTACACAGATCTAACGAAACTTACTCAGATTTCATGGATTGGGAGAACATAACCACATGATTTTTATTCCAAAAAGGGGGAGGCAGGAGTAAACAGAGAAACCCTATGATCTATTTGACACATAAATGGGTATAGACGACTAACCAGCTGCCCGTCGTCGTCGGAGTCGTTGCTGGAGTGGTCGTCGGAGTTGTCGCCGGAGTGGTCGTCGGAGTCATCGCCGGAGTGGTCGTCGGAGTGGGTGTGGAACTCCGCCTCCGGCTATGGAAGCTTGACGCCGTCGACGACATCAGGGTGCAGCGATAACTCGCTGGCATTTACGGCAACCTCTGTCTCCATCTCCACGCTATGCTCCGGTGCTTTAGCAGCCCCAGCGTCGCCACTCCCTCCGATGGGGTGCTTCGGCGGTATCCTCATACACTGACGGCTTTGAGGACTGAGAGTGGCGTCGAGGTTGCAAGCGGAGAGAGAGGATTGTGTGTGCGTAGTGAGGATGGGGGTGCGGCCGCTTGGGTGCACCATTAATATGGAGTAGTGGGAGTTGAGGGAGAGAGGCCGGCGGCGGTCAAACCGTTGCCCGGTGAGCCTGCGCACCGGACTGCTGACATGCCTACCAAAGTTTCACACATCTACTCGCATGCCTCTCGATGACACTGCGCAGCGAGCACGCCTCTGTCAATTCACACACCTGCACGCGCGCCTCCCCATCTGCCGGTGCACATATCCATTGTCGGTCTAACGCTCACGGTTCGAATAAATAATCCGTTTGGGATATTGGTTCCCAATTATTAATAGTCTCCTATTTTTTATTAGATAAAGATTACATCAAAACTGGTCTCAAATTTGACAACAAAAAAGTACAATGCCACTTTGTATTGGTGTCCATATGACAACACGATAAGTTTCATGAACTTCAAATAAGTTTTGGATGTACTAGAATTTAAAAATCAAGATTCTCAATGTGTGAAATTTGTTGCACGGGGAGTAAACATGCACCCAGTGAGACACATGTGTTTTTGCAATCCATTTAGGTGCACTGTCACATGTGCATGTAGCTCAAATTTGATTTTTGCACATTATACCCATAGAAAATCAATCAATGTACTAAAATGTCTTAATGATCTCTGTGAATTTAATGAAATTAAAACGTCCCTCCTTTGGTAACATGTATGTTCACCATGGGATAATTGATTTAACATGCATCATAGTTGCGGTGTGTGTGTGGGTGTCTGCGTCTGGGGGTGGCGGGTGGCTCGCAGTACACTACGAGTTGTGAGCCACCGTGTGGGTTGGCCGTTTTGTTAGGCAGGATGGTGCCACACCAGAGTCATGAAATCGTTATTTAAAACATTACACAACCCTTTCATACATAAATGTTTTGGCCACATGCAGTCGATGGTTGTCCGACACGACACTCGATACTCGCATGTGACGCTTTCTATGGGCCCGGGAGGTTGTCGTCCATCACTTTGATGAATAACCGACAGTGAGGCTAATTTGACCAGCAAGGTATAATCTTTTTTGTTTGTGTTATGGTGGTATATAGTACGTGTCGAAGAGGTGGGAGGGGACTAGCATATATACTATACGTATGCATCCTTGAACAAGTACACCTCACTCAGTGTCGGGACTTTTTGTTACCGAGGCACGTGCCACATGAAAATTGTGAAATTGATTATTCAAACATCACACAACACCTTTTTGGTCCACATGCATATATATCCTAGCTAGGACACTCACGTGTGACGCTTCCATCTGTGGTCCCACGAGGCCATCGTCGATGCATGCATGCATCACTTTGACCTACATTGGGAGAGGTTAATTAATTTCAACATCGATGAGGTTTCTTTTGGGTTGTACATATATTACGGCAGGATCATATAGTATGTGGTGAAGAGGGGGGAAGGGGACCATCATATGTAGTACGCTTGATATGAACCTCGCTCTGTGTGGGTGCATGGTTTACGGTTTTTGAGGCATGTGGCACATCAAAGTTGTGCATCTTGGGTATACAACGTATATATGTTTGGCCCACATGCAAAGCAGTGGTGGTTGTCCTCTCGCACCCACTTAAGCGTTATCAGCGATATCGATGCTTTCCATCTGTGGGCCCGCTTAGTCCATCACTTCTTTTTGCCTGACAACAAGAGAGGTTAATTTGACTTAGGAGGGGATTATTATTTTTGCTCTAGGATGACATGCATGATACAGTTTGAGCACACACATATGCAAGTGTACGCATGAATCCCTCCCATCGAGTCGAAGTGGCTAGTACAACGACACCATCATGAACCGATCTCGCTCTGTGTGGGGAGCTAGTGTACGATTTTTGACACACGCGCCAAATCAATGTTGTGTATTCAAACATGCATACATGCCTCACCTCCATACATATGCATGTAGTGGTTGCCTTCGAATGATACACTCCCTCGCGTGGTTATCGGCGACAAGCCTATATATTCATGGGCCCGCGTGGACATCCATGATCACCTTGACCAACAACAAGATAGGTTACCATGGCGGATTCTTCATTTGGTTAGTGTTATCGTAGTATAGGTCATGGTGAGATTCAGACCTAATTAAGTTTGAGCGCATATACTATGCACGCATGCATGCATATATGAATCCCTGTCGTTGGCTTGAAGTGTGGTGTAATATACATATGCATCGTCAACCTAACCCTCACTCAGTGTGGAGATTTCTAGTTCGAAATCACGGTGCCACATCAAAGTTGTTCATTGTTTCTCAAAAACACACCTCTCCATACATATGTTTGGGCCACACGCATGCAGTGGTTGTCTTCGGGGACTAGCTACTTGCATGATTATTGGCGAGCTAGCCCATCTACGGGGTCGCATGGATGGTCGTCACTTTAACCAACAACAAGAGAGAGGTTGTATGACTAAGGTGGATTATTCTTGGTCCATTTTACGATCCATCTTGGTGAGAGATATGCTCTCTGGCCCGCCGACTGAAAATGTGTGTGTCTTGGGGGGGGGGGTTGCTACATCGCACTTTGCTAGGTGAACCTCGGTTGGGGGGCATGCATTCATATCTTAATTAGGATTCCCTTCATGGCGACACGAGGGGGGTGGTGGCTGCTAGCTACTTCACAATTTGCTAGGTGAACCTTGGTTGGGGGGGAGGGGCATGCTAATAGCTTAGGATTCCCTTCGTGCTGACACGAGGGGGGCTGCTAGCTACTTCGCACTTTGCTAGGTGAACCTTGGTTGGGGGGGTATGTGCATTCATAGCATAGGATTCCCTTCGTGCCGACACGAGGGAGGGGTGGTCAGGGAGTCCTGGACTAAGGGGTCCTCGGACGTCTGGCCTGTTATTCGTGGGCCGGACTAATGGGATGTGAAGACATGAAGGCCGAAGAATGTACCTGTGTCCGGATTGGTCTCTCCTTGGCGTGGAAGGCAAGCTTGGCAACCGACTATGAAGATTCCTTCTTATGTAACCGACTCTATGTAAACCTAGATGTCCCCTCCCCGGTGTCTATATAAACCGAGGGGTTAGTCCAGAAAGGATATACTCATTACCATAGTAATATGGGCTAGGCTTCTAGGGTTTAGCCATTATGATCTCGTGGTAGATCAACTCTTGTAATACTCATATTCATCAAGATCAATCAAGCAGGAAGTAGGGTATTACCTCCATAGAGAGGGCCCGAACCTGGGTAAACATCGTGTCCCCCGTCTCATGTTACCATCGATCCTAGACGCACAGTTTGGGACCCCCTACCCGAGATCCACCGGTTTTGACACCGACATTGGTGCTTTCATTGAGAGTTCCATTGTGCTGTCAACGAAAGGTTCGATGGCCCCTTCAATCGTCTATAGTGACGTTGTCCAAGGAGAAACTATCCTCCCTGGACAGATTTTCGTGTTCGGCGGCTTCGTACTGCGGGCCAACTCGCTTGGCCATCTGGAGCAGATCGATAGCTACACCCCTGGCCACCAGGTCAGATTCGGAAGCTTGAACTACGTCGCGGATATCCGTGGAGACTTGATCTTCAATGGATTTGAGTCCGCAGCGATCGCTCCCCCTCGCCCCGATGAACATTACTTAAATCTGTCATCGGATCACATCTAGGAGATGGTCCCTGAGGGAGTCCTGGATTAGGGGGTGTTCGGGTAGCCGGACTATACCTTTAGCCGGACTCCAAGACTATGAAGATACAAGATTGAAGACTTCGTCCCGTGTCCGGATGGGACTTTCCTTGGCGTGGAAGGCAAGCTTGGCGATGCGGATATTCAAGATCTCCTACCATTGTAACCGACTTTATGTAACCCTAACCCTATCCGGTGTCTATATAAACCGGAGGGTTGTAGTCCGTAGGCAATCAACTCCATATACAACAATCATACCATAGGATAGCTTCTAGGGTTTAGCCTCCTTGATCTCGTGGTAGATCTACTCTTGTACTACCCATATCATCAATATTAATCAAGCAGGACGTAGGGTTTTACCTCCATCAAGAGGGCCCGAACCTGGGTAAAACATCGTGTTCCCTGCCTCCTGTTACCATCTGGCCTAGACGCACAGTTCGGGACCCACTACCCGAGATCCGCTGGTTTTGACACCGACATTGGTGCTTTCATTGAGAGTTCCTCTGTGTCGTCGCCTTTAGGCCCGATGGCTCCTTTGATCATCAACAACGATACGGTCCAGGGTGAGACTTTTCTCCCCGGATAGATCTTCGTCTTCAGCGGCTTCGCTCTATGGGCCAATTCGCTCGGCCACCTGGAGCAGATCGAAAGCTACGCCCCTGACCATCAAGTCAGGTTTGGAAGCTTAAACTACACGGCTGACATCCGCGGAGACTTGATCTTCGACGGGTTCGAGCCACGGCCAAGCGCGGCGCACTATCTCGAGGGTCATGACCTAGCTCTGCCTCCGGACAGTGTCCTGGAGGCCGCACACTTATCGGTTCCGACCCCTAACTCGGAGCCTATTGCGCCAATCGAGGATGAGCGGTTGGACGTCACCTCGGGGGCTTCGATCTCAAAGGCGATCGAGCCGAACGCTAGCCCCGCACTTTGCATGATCCGTGACTCCGAGGATCCGGACTCCTTTCCGAACTCCGAACCCCCCGCGCCCCTGCCGATCGAATCCGATTGGGCGCCGATAATAGAGTTCACCGCTGCAGACATCTTTCAGCACTCGCCTTGTGGCGATATCCTGAACTCTCTCAAGTCTCTCTCCTTATCAGGAGAGCCCTGGCCGAACTACGGTCAGCGAGGATGGGATATGGACGATGAAGAAATTCAAAGCCCACCCACCACCCACTTGGTAGCCACTGTCGACAATTTAAACGACGTGCTCAACTTCGACTCCGGAGACATCGACGGCATGGATGACGATGCAGGAGATACCGACGAGCCAATGCCCATAGGGCATTGGACAGCCACCTTATCTCACGATGTGTACATGGTGGATACCCATAAAGGAAGCGACAATGAGGAAAAAGGGGATGGGACCGACCCCCCGAAAAGCAATCAAAGCGTTGACGTAAACACCGACCCAAGCCCCGCCTCGACAAAAACCCAGCCATAGAGCAGGACGAGCCGGTAGACGACGAGCAGGCCTTAGAGCAACCGTCCGAACAGGGCAACACAGATAGAGAAACCGAACATCCCTCCTCCGGCGAAAACGGCATTCCGGACGACCTCACGCCGAATAAACCTATGGAGCAGAAGAATCTCCACGAGAGGCTCATTGCAACTGCACGCAGCCTAAAAAAGCAGAAGCGGAAACTAAAAACAGCGGAAGATGCACTCCGGATTAGATGGAGCAAAGTAATCAATACCACAGATAAGTACGGCGACAGTCGCCGCACTAAAAGCTATCCGAAAAGAAAGCTACTGCCTGAATTCGACGAAGAGGCCCTAGAGCCCTCGCATTCAAAAAATGAAAAAGCCACACGGTCGGATAGATGACCCCATAAAGCGGCAAGCGGCGCCGCACCTAAATCGGCATGCGACCCACTTAAGGACTCGCATCATGGCCCAGTCAGGTCCATTTATGGGCCAAGAAAGCAAGCTCTCGTAAGCAACACTATGAAGCCATCATCAGAATCCGGCACACCCAAATACAGGGGCGCCGCACACCCCCTATGTTTCACCAATGAGGTCCTGGACTATGAATTCCCAGAGGGATTCAAACCCGTAAACATAGAGGCATATGATGGAACAACAGACCCTGGAGTTTGGATCGAGGATTATATCCTCCACATACACATGGCTAGAGGAGATGATCTCCACGCCATAAAATATCTACCCCTTAAGCTTAAAGGGCCAGCCTGGCATTGGTTTAAAAGCCTTCCCGAAAACCCAATTGGAAGCTGGGAAGAGCTCGAGGATGCTTTCCGAGCAAACTTTCAAGGGACCTATGTCCGCCCTCCGGATGCAGACGATCTTAATCACATAACTCAACAACCCGGAGAATCAGCTCGGCAGTTTTGGAATAGATTCCTCACTAAAAAGAATCAGATATTCGACTGTCCGGATGCCGAAGCCTTAACAGCTTTCAGGCATAAAGTCCGAGACGAATGGCTCGCCAGACACCTCGGCCAAGAAAAGCCAAGAACAATGGCCGCACTAACAAGCCTCATGACACGCTTTTGTGCAGGGGAGGACAGCTGGTTGGCAAGGTGCAGCCCCAGCAACCCAAGTACATCTGAAACTAGGGATGGAAACGGAAAACCGCGACGCAACAAGGACCGTCGCTGGACTAAGGACAAAAGTCCGAAGAGCACGGCAGTCAATGCCGGGTTCAAAGGCTCACGACAAAATCAGGAAAAATCGCCCCCCAGGATAACAGGGACGATCCATCCAACCTAAATAAAGTCCTGGACAGGATATGTCAGATACACAGTACTCCCGGGAAGCCTGCTATCCATACCCACAGAGACTGTTGGGTTTTCAAACAATCCGGCAGACTCAATGCCGAACACAAGGGGCTCGACACACCAAGCGAAGACGAGGACGAACCCCAAAAGCAGAGCACCAGGAAACAAAAGAACTTCCCACAAGAAGTAAAAACAGTGAACTCACTTCACATAACAAAACGTGCGGCGCCCGTAAAGGTACGCACCACACGGCCCATCCCCAAAGGGTCCTGCCACTAGTTGTCAAAATCGATCATCTTCGATCCGCTAGATTATTCTAGGAATATCAAGAATGTAGGCTGGACTGCCTTGATACTCGATCCAATAATTGGTGGACTCTAGTTTTCAAATGTCCTTATGGACGGCGGCAGTGGACTAAACCTGATATATCAGGATAAAATCCAGCACATGGGGATAAACCCAGCAAGAATTCGCCGCAGCAAAACCTCCTTTCAAGGGGTAATACCTGGTCCGGACACCCATTGTATGGGTTTTCTCCGTCTCGAAGTCATATACGGCTCTGTCGATAACCTCCGCCGCGAAAAGCTGACCTTCCATATCGTCCCGTTCTCAAGTCGCTATCAAGCACTACTGGGACGCGAAGCTTTCGCTCGCTTTAACGCAATACCGCATTATGCATCTCTTACGCTTAAGATGCCCTGTCCACGAGGCATCATCTCTTTGAAGGGAAAGCACTAAAGTGCGCCTCCCCAAGCGGAGGACTATGCGGCCGCTTTGATAGCCCCACAGCAAAATGGCCTCACCGGCCAAAAAAAACTTCGAAATAGGTCATTCAAGACCACGAACGCGGATAGACGAGTTCGGTGCAAAATCATCATTGATGCAGGCCTAGAAGCCATATACCTCCGCACTAGAGGCTCCACGCATAATACAATAAGAGACAATAAAGCTCAATCTTACATATCTTACTTTATACTTTGCTTATTATAAACTTTTTCGGCACGACCCGTTTTCAACTCAGTTCCTCTCTTTTACAGATGAACGTCGTGCGGCGCCCGTCCAGGATACGGCACAACAGAGACACAGGCGCAGACGTGCAGTAGGGACCCATCCTAAAGGATTCTTTTCAGATTAAGACCCTACGTAAACCATTTTTACTGTCTCTTGTTGCTACACATCCCCTGGTTTTTTCTTTCTGATATAACCAAGGAGGAGGCTGGCATCTTGGCATGTGGCCACGTCAAAATTTTTGCACGTACCTGGACACTAGGAGCTTTTTTAATAAAGAGTGTTATTTCTCCCGCACTCATAAAGACCGAACACCTTAGGGAGTGTTCGGCGTCGCGAGTTTTGGCATTATATGCATCAGCTCCAAATCATGTCTTTGGTCAAATGTTGGGTTGCCCGGCTCCTGAGTTCGGCTACCTTACGTTCCGCTCTATTGTCTAAGGTAGCACCAGGAGAACTACTGCGATTGTGCCCCGGTTCGGCCGGGCGAGCACCTCAGTAGAGAAAGCCGAAAACTGACTGTCATGATGTAGCGTGAGACTGGTCAGCCACTCGATGAACTATCGGAATCGATCGGATTCCTCCGCTTTAACGAAGGGACGCTTTCCGGTCAGGCACATACGCGCCCCGAACTCGGACGAGTGCAGTTGCCACCAAGGGGCTACCTAAATAGTCTCACTGTCAAACTCCTATGGCTAAGTGAAAGTGTTAAAGCATTATAGTCCGATTGCCTGGCCCGCTGTGCTATCACCTCCTTTGTAGGACCAAGACGTTGGGTTAAGTGTGAAAATGCGTCTTCTGCGAGCACCCCCGCACTATGTGCGTGGGGGCTAAAGCCAACGACTGCCATCTTTCAGATTATGTATATATATATATATATATATATATATATATATATATATATATATATATATATATATATATATATATCTTAAAACGGCCGCACAGGAGGTGTTCCCAATACTTAGAGGCACAAGTATAAAAAAGGCCACTATAGTTTATCAAAATATTACTTTATAATTACATATGCTATCATAACATAGCATCTTTCGGGCACTGCTTCTCTATTACACGAGCGCCTTCATGAACTTCCTGAAAATAGTGCTCGGAGGGTACTCGGCTTTTGTCCGAATCTCGGGACGCAACAACGGTGGTCTCCATCTCTGCCCAGTATGTCTTAACACGGGCAAGAGCCATCCTAGCGCCCTCTATGCATGCTGACCTCTTCATTGCATTTATACACGGCACCGCGTCAAGGAATTGCTGCACCAAGCTGAAATAACTCTTCGGCTCCGATCTCCCCGGCCACAGGTGACCCATGACGTACTTCATGGCGAGTCCAGACAACCTATTCAGTTCGGCCCATTGAGCCAAACGATCATCCACTGCCAGTGGATGCTCTGGATTGTGAAACTGCGACCAGAAAAGCTTTTCCACTTCGCGATCTTTCTGATCTCGAAAGTGTTCGGTCGCATCAGCAGCACTCGTTGCCAAGTCCATATAGGTATCCTCCACACTCCACATCTGGTCCAACGGAGCAAACTTCGGATCACAAAATTTCCTTCGCGGCATAAAGGGCTTTCCAGCCGCAATCTGTTCGGCCTGACCCAGCTCTCATCACAGAGCGCGCGTCCTTGGCATTGGCAATGGCCTTCTCTAAGTCCGTCTGTTTCGCCTGGTCTTCTTTTTCAAGAAGTCTGCAACGGTTTGTAGCGCTTTTTAACTTTTCGGCCATCTCTTCTTTGCTTCGGCAATGAGCAGCCTGTTCGGCTCTTAGCTCTTCAAGGGCTTTCCTGGTGACCGCATCACTTTCGCTGGCTTGTTCTTTAGCTCGGGCAAGTTCTGCCCTAAGACTCTCCACGACGGCCAAACCATCTGCGTCAAGCACACACATCATAAGACACAGGCATAAAACTGTTCTTACCTGATGCCTCCCGAGGAATTACATACCTTGAGCCTCATCAAGCCGCCTATCGACAAGCATGATGTCGGCATCTGCCACTTCTAGTTGCCGCTTTAGTTCGGCAAAATCGTCAGTTTGGCTCGATTCCAGACACCCTGCCGCCTACATTCAAAGGCGACATCTTAGACCTGGGATTATGATCCTCCGTGTGCCATCATTTCTTGATGACGCGCAGAGTCTCAGGGGCTACTATCTACACAGGGCGCATCTTATTCATGCGCAACTGACAAAAGTATACATTATCTAATGTACCTCGAAACCCGTCAGTAAACTTTTGACGGCCTCATACAATCCTCTCTCTACGGATGAAATCCTTTCAATCACCGTGCCCATCAATGCGCGGTGCTCCTCTGAGATAGAAGCTCGCCCCAGCAGAATCTTTAGCTCCTTCGGCCGAGCACCAGACGGTGCCGGGCTCGTCCCATGACCTCTTTCGAAGGCCGGACGCGGAGAACCTCGGAGGGCCGCATAGCCACCTTCCGCCCCTACCGGATTTGGAGAAACCCTCTGCGACGACACCTCAGGGTCGCCCGCCTCGCTAGGTGGCATGGCAGGGGGAGGCGTCCCGCTCTCCATCATCTCTGGAAGGAGATCCCCCAAAGACGAGCTCTGCTGAGAAGGGATGAGGTCCGAGCTACAAGATAAAGGTTTGGTTAATCTTCTCAGATATAAATCAAGGACTTCCCTCATCCCTCAAAAGGAAAATCTTTTCTCCACTTACGGCTCGCTGGAGGGCTGATCCCCTTGAGGGCATAGTCCGGCCGAGGAACTCTCCGGCGTCGGACCCTCTGACGAGAATTTTCTCCCCCGTTTCGAGGCCATGGTTTCTGGGTCGTCAAAGGCGGCTCTCTTCTTCCCCTTAGGAGAGGAATTGTCGGTTCCTCCCTTCGGAGAAGCCTCCTTCCAGGAGGCCATAGCTTCCTTGTCCTCTCCCTCCAAAGGCATTATCTCCAGCATCCTGACCAGCACGGGATCCGGCCTGGTTTCAGGAAGGGGAGCCGGACACCTGATCAGCTTCGCCTTCGCTATCCACTCCTGTTTAAAAGGACATCTCTTTTAGGGGCATGTTTATGACAATTATACGGATAGAAGGTCCGGGCACAAGGTTGCTTACTTGAGTATCCGGGCGATTGCAGCTTAGGCCTGCGTCCTCGGTTAAATCCGGACACATCTCTTGTGATCCGAAGAACAGTCTATACATCTCCGCGACCGTTGCGCCCATAAAGTTCTGGAGAGCTCGCGGTCCCTCTGGATTAAACTCCCACAGGCGAAGGGGGCGACGTTTGCCAGGCAATATTCGGCGAATCAGCATGACCTGCGTCACCTTGACCAAGCTGAGGCCTCCTTCCAAGAGATCCTTAATTCGGCCCTGTAACAGGGGCACGTCTTTGGGTAAACCCCAATCTAACCCTCTGTTAACCCATGACGCTAGCCGTGGTGGGGGACCCGAGCGAAAGGCAGGAAGCGCCACCCACTTGGTGCTCCGGGAAGCGGTGATATAAAACCACTCTCGTTGCCACAAGCCTAGCTCCTCTTGAAAAGAGCCCTCGGGCCATGGAGCATCAGCATTTTTGCTTATAATAGCGCCTCCGCACTCTGCGTGCCGTCCCTTGACCATCTTCGGCTCCACTTTGAAAGTCTTGAGCCATAATCCGAAGTGAGGGGTAACACGGAGGAACGCTTCGCATACAACGATAAACGAGGAGATATGGAGGATGGACTCCGGAGCTAAGTCGTGGAATTCCAGCCCGTAATAAAATAGCAGTCCCCTCATAAAGGGGTCCATCGGGAAGCCTAACCCCCAAAGGAAGTGAGACACGAACACTATGCTCTCACTGGGCTGGGGACTGGGGATAGCCTGCCTTTGAGCAGGCAACATGTGCGAAATTTCGGTGGTCAAGAACTTAGCCTCTCTCAACTTTAGCACGTCCTCCTCCGTGACGGAGGAGGGCATCCATTGGCCTTGAAGGTCGGAACCGGACGTTGTCGAAGGTCTGAGGCGCCCGGAATCTGGAGCCTAGGGTGTTGGAACTCGAGGCAACGGGCGAACTTGTTTTGGGATTGGAGAAAAGGAGTAAGGCCCTGGTCTCTTTATAAGAGGTTGAATACTAGGAGCCCTCCCCGTAACCGTTTGGGACTCGCCTTTAATTTAGAAAACATGCTAACGGGCACAATTGGGATACCCACGTCTGTATTGATGAGAATCCCGTAAAAGGGGGGCACACGATCTCTGCTTTGACAAGACGTGCCAAGGAAACCGCCTCGCAAAACACGCTGAGGTGGAAAAGTGAAAACGATTCGAGTGAAGGACTTGGCTGTAGTGTGATGACGCACTGCGGAATACGTCAGCAGATTTGATTTGTGTTAATATTATTCTCTCTATAGCAATATGTGGAAGCTTATTTTGCAGAGCCGGACACTACTCTTGGTGTTTACAATCTTCTATGAAGGACTTGGAGGAGGAACCCGCCTTGCAATGCCGAAGACAATTTGCGCGCCGGACTCGTCGTCATTGAAGCCTGGTTCAGGGGCTACTGAGGGAGTCCTGGATTAGGGGGTGTTCGGGTAGCCGGACTATACCTTCAGCCGGACTCCAAGACTATGAAGATACAAGATTGAAGACTTCGTCCCGTGTCCGGATGGGACTTTCCTTAGCGTGGAAGGCAAGCTTGGCGATGCGGATATTCAAGATCTCCTACCATTGTAACCGACCTTATGTAACCCTAACCCTATCCGGTGTCTATATAAACCGGAGGGTTGTAGTCCGTAGGCAATCAACTCCATATACAACAATCATACCATAGGCTAGCTTCTAGGGTTTAGCCTCCTTGATCTCGTGGTAGATCTACTCTTGTACTACCCATATCATCAATATTGATCAAGCAGGACGTAGGGTTTTACCTCCATCAAGAGGGCCCGAACCTGGGTAAAACATCGTGTTCCCTGCCTCCTATTACCATCCGGCCTAGACGCACAGTTCGGGACCCACTACCCGAGATTCGCCGGTTTTGACACCGACAGTCCCTGTTGCTGCAACGGCCTTCGAACCAGAACAAATCATGCCATCCGGGGCCACCGAGTCTGCGGCGTTGGAGCTGCACACTAACTTGGCACCCCACAATATTTGCGGCAATAGAACTTTGTACTCGTCTCCGGCTATAAGTCCCGGACCGGGTACGTCTACGGACACCGAGCTGGGTCGGTTATCGAAATTCGAATTTAGCGCCGCAGGCATCTTCTAGGACTCACCTTTGGGTGATATGCTAGACTCTTTAAGGAACTTGTCCTTGGAGAAGGACTCGCAGCCGAACTATGTTCGGTTCGAGCCAGAGGCTGATGATGGGAAATTTTGCTTCCCACCCGCCACCCACTTCATAGTCACTGTCGATTACATAACCGACGTGCTTGATTACGGCTCCGTAGACATCGACAGTATGGACGGCGAAGCCGACCAGGAGCAAGGCCAAGACCCGCCATTTATTGGATGTTGGACGGCCACCTCTTCGCACAATGTGTACATGGTCGACACACCTAAAAAAGCTAGCGACGATGACAAAGGAGATCCAGTTGCGAATAAACCTTCTGAGACACAGTCCAAGTGCCAGCACCGTAAACACCGCTCTAAGCCTCGTCGCTCAAAAGAGGACGACACTGTCACTGGAGAAAATAGTACTCTGGAC
Source organism: Triticum aestivum (assembly GCF_018294505.1). Taxonomy (NCBI): domain Eukaryota; kingdom Viridiplantae; phylum Streptophyta; class Magnoliopsida; order Poales; family Poaceae; genus Triticum; species Triticum aestivum. Next base: position 156,713,837 of record NC_057812.1, on the reverse strand, counting down.
GACGCCGAAAACAATGAAGACCCTGTCGGGGCTGCATCCAAACAGGAGGAACAAGACAATGGGCAAGATAACCCTGATAAAAAGGCCATGCCCAATGATCTGCTTGATGATTATCGTCCAGTCTCCGAGGATGATGAGAGCCTCGGCAATGAGGACTTCATCGTGCCTGAGGCACCCCTCGAGCAGGAGCGCTTCAAGCGCCAGCTAATAGCCACTTCAAGAAGCCTGAAAAAGAAGAAGCAGCAGCTCCAAGCTGATCAATACCTGCTCATTGACAGGTGGACTGATGTCCTGGCAGACGAAGAATACGGCCTCGAGCGCCCAACCAAGAGTTACCCAAAGCGCAGACTGCTACCTCAGTTCGATGAGGAAGCACCAGATCCCATACCTCCCTCATGCAATGCGGACCGACCACCACGTGGTCGGGATAGTGCAGCGTGCCGACCGCCCCGCGGTCGGGATAAAACAGCAACTCAGACTGAACAACAGCCCGCCCCACCGCCTCGCAAAAACAGGGACAGAACAGCTCGAGACCATACATACGACCTTCGGCAGGATCTGGACAGTAGAGCAGGACACAGCAGATCAGTCTATAGATCGCGAGGACGCTTCCCGACTCGGGATGACGGCTACCTATTCGGACGTGACAAACCTAGTCACACATGGGCCGATAACCGTAGACGGACTTCATCGGAGGTGCGTCGTGACGCGACCCGGTATAGAGGCGCCGCACACCCTCTCTGCTTAACAGATGAGGTGCTGGACCACGAATTCCCCAAGGGGTTCAAGCCCGTCAATATTGAATCATACGACGGAACAACCGATCCCGCAGTACGGATTGAGGACTTTATTCTCCACATCCACATGGCCCGTGGAGACGACCTCCACGCCATCAAATACCTCCCACTAAAGCTCAAAAGGCCAGCTCGACACTGGCTAAATAGCCTGCCCGGAAATTCCATCGGCAGCTGGGAGGACTTGGAAGAAGCCTTCCTTGACAACTTCCAAGGTACATAAGTCCGGCCACCCGATGCCGATGACTTAAGACACATAGTTCAACAACCTGGAGAATCAGCCAGAAAATTCTGGAATAGGTTCCTAACAAAAAAGAACTAGATCATTGACTGTCCGGATGCCGAAGCCCTAGCGGCCTTTAAGCATAGCATCCATGATGAATGGCTCGCCCGCCACCTCGGCCAAGAAAAGCCGAGGTCCATGTGTAACACCCTCGATGCGACTATAGCTCCCACGTGTCGAGGCACGACTTAGAGACATAATCGCATTGAAGGCATATGTCGCAAGTTAGGCAATCTTCACAACATCCCATGTAATATAAATCATAAAGGGTGGATAACATAGTTGGCTTACACTGGCCACATCAATCAAGTACATAAATAACCTTACATCATCCAAACACTCATGGCCCGACTACGGCGCCAAAATAAAAGAGAACCCAACAAGCGACACGGTCCCGATCACCCCCAACTGGGCACCACTACTGATCATCAGGAAAGGAAACATAGTAACGTTGAGAGTCCTCGTCGAACTCCCACTTGAGCTCAAGCGCGTCTCCTGGAGCGGAATCATCAGGCCCTACATTTGGTGTAATAGTAATCTGTGAGCCACAAGGACTCAGCAATCTCGCACCCTCGCGATCAAGACTATTTAAGCTTATAGGTATGGTAAGGTAAAATATGTGGAGCTACAGCAAGCGACTAGCAAGTATGGTGGCTGACTTATTCGCAAAAGAGAGCGAGAAGAGGAGGCAAAGCGCGAGCGAGAAACTAGAGAGCAACCTGCGCAAACATTACTCCAACACCGTGTCCGCTTCCCGGACTCCACCGAGGAGAGGCCATCATGGTAACACACTCAGTTGATTCATTTTAATTAAGTTAAGGTTCAAGTTATCTACAACCGGACATTAACAAATTCCCATCTGCCCATAACTGCGGGCACGGCTTTCGAAAGTTCAAATCCCTGGAGGGGAGTCCCAACATAGCCCATGACAAGCTCTCACGGTCAACGAAGGAATAGACCTCCTCCCAAGATGTTCCGATCCGACTCGGTATCTCGGTTCTTCAAGACACTTCGACAGGTTAAAACAAGACCAGCAACACCGCCCGAATGTGCCGACAAATCCCGATAGGAGCTGCACATATCTCATTCTCAGGGCACACTCAGATGAGCCAGACGTCGGGTAGGCTAGCCCAGAGTTGCCCCTGGTAGCCCCGGACATCGCTCGGTGGGACCAACACTCAGAGGAGCACTGGCCCGGGGGGGTTAAAATAAGATGACCCTCGGGCTCTGGAAACCCAAGGGAAAAGAGGCTAGGTGGCGAATGGTAAACCCAAGGTTGGGCATTGCTGGAAAAGCTTTAATCAAGGCGAACTATCAAGGGGTTCCCATTATAACCCAACCGCGTAAGGAACGCAAAATCCGGGAACATAACACTGATATGACGGAAACTAGGGCGGCAAGAGTGGAACAAAACACTAGGCGAGAGGCCAAGCCTTCCACCCTTTACCAAGTATATAGATGCATTAAGATAACATAGCAATATAAGGATATCCCAACAAGTAAATAAATGTTCCAACAAGGAACGGCCTCCAATCTTCACCTGCAACTAGCAACGCTATAAGAGGGGCTGAGCAAAGCGGTAACATAGCCAAACAACGGTTTGCTAGGACATGGTGGGTTAGAGGTTTGACATGGCAATTTGGGAGGCTTGAAGGCAAATGGTAGGCATCATAGCATTGGCATAGCAAAAGAGCGAGCAAACTAGCATAGCAAAGATAGTAGAGATTTCGAGGGTATGATCACCTTGCTTGCACAGTTGTCAGAGTTGACTGGATCCTCGAAAGCAAACTCAACGGGCTCCTCGTTAGCGAACTCGTATCCCGGCTCTACCCAAACAAGACAAACAAGCAACAAGGACACAATCAACCACGTGCAACTCAAATAACATGATGCAAAGATGATATGCTATGCGGGATGCGATGCGGGATGCATATGCAAGATATGACAGGAAAAGCAAGAACCTGGCCTCAACATGGAAATCCAAGTGTGCCACTGGAAAGATGAGATGAAACCGCTTGAAAACAATATAAAGAACGCCAGAATCGAAGTTACGGTATGGAAATGGCAAGCGATTCAAAAATGACACCGGTCTGCGATTTACAGCAAGTAGCCATCTAAATGCAATGAGATGAACATGCTACAGCACCCCAACATGACAACAATATACATGACAGGTATGCATTAAAGATTCTTAACAAAAGTCTAACACTGAGCTACGGCCAAAACATCCATTAACAGGTGCAAACAAGCATGGCAAAAATGCATATGACAAACAGATTTCAGAGTTAGTGAAATTAACACTTGTCTGGAATTTCAGATCAGGTAGCACTCTTCGGAGCAACAAAACTACATGCTACGGGACCTTAACATGGGAAAGTAAAACATGGCATGGAGCTACTCAAATAGCTTAACAAAAGTCCCTTAGTGACCTTGAGCCAAAAGGGATCAGAAAATACTATTGCAAGCGTGTGAACATAGCAAAAACATAATCAATTTTCAGACTTAGTGAAAACTGGCACATGCTGAAACATATCTCAAGTAGGCATGTTTACGAGCTCGATGCACTCACTACGGTGCAAGTCATGGCAAGACAAGCATACATCCATCAATAAGGCACAAAATGCAAACTAGACATGGCAAGAACAATAGCATAGCATGCACGGATCAACTACAACATCATCGGCAAAATTGCAAACAAGTTGACAATCTGCCCAGACTCACAAAGTAGCAAAAGTAGAGCTCGATTGAATCAAGCTAGGGTGCTCCATAATTGCAAACAAAGGCATGGATGGATAGATCACTACAATATTAACAAGACATCCTTACTGATCATCCTCAAAAGAGGCACGGATCACTTGGAAACAACATGAACATATGGCATCATGAGATAAACAGCTCAAGGACTCGTAACAAAATTACTATGTGCACCACTTTGCAAGCTTGCACTAGTCACCACACACATCACAAAAATACATGGGTTTCACCTTTGGAAAGATGACAAAACTCTTAACAAAACACATCTAGAGCATCAGGGCATATCATGCACACATTAATCATGGCAAAAATGACAAAAACCTAAATGGAGCAGCAGATGTGACAATTAACTCAAGTAGCCTCCTTCTAACAGCATTTCGGGCATCAAGATGAACTCAAATGAAAATGATGCAATGGAATGAAATGATGTACTCTCTGAGATGAACATTTTGATATGCTATATGCATGAATCGGAGCTACAGATGCAAAGTTACAGGGCTATGAACATGAGCACTTGAGCTAGGGTTAGGAGGGAAAAAGTCAACCGAAAATTCCAGATCTGAGATCTGCACGCGGATCAAGGACGGTCGGCAAGGTACTGTTCACCGGCGAGGGAGAGAGCTCGCCGGTGTCCGGCCGGAGGAGGATGAAGACGGAGAGGCGGCACCGGCCTCGGGCGGTGTGGGCGGAGGAGACGGGCGCGGGCCCGGGCGGCGAGGCGGCGGGGCCGGCGAGGAGCTTCGGGCGGCCAGCGGGCGGTGGTGCGCGGCGGCTCCGGTCGCCGGGCGGAAGGAGGCGGCGGCGGGGGGCGAACGAGGCGGCGGGGCCCAGTGCGGTGCGGCGGCGGCGGCTTCAGGCCGCGGGGGCCCGGCTCGGGCCTGGCGGGCCCGCGCGGGTGGCGGCGCGGCGAAGTGGGAACGCCCCCACGTGGCGGCGCGTGATTGGGTGGCTGTGGCGGCACAGACATGTCCGGTTAGGCGGCGGACATGTCCGGCGGCGGCGGAGAGATTTTTTTTTAGGGTTAGGGGGGAAAGGATCCGCGAATTTGGAATGGGGGTGTATATATAGGCATAGGAGGAGCTAGGAGAGTCCAAACGAGGTGCGGTTTTCGGCCATGCGATCGTGATTGAACGCTCTAGATGATGGAGCAGGTTTAGGTGGGGTTTTGGCCAAAATGGAGGGGGGTTGGGCTGCAACACACACGAGGCCTTTTCGGTCCCTCGGTTAACCGTTGGAGTATCAAACGAAGTCCAAATGATATGAAACTTGACAGGCGGTCTATCGGTAGTAAACCAAGGCCACTTGGCAAGTCTCGGTCCAATTCGGAAGTGTTTAATCACCACACATGAAAGAAAGCTAGAAATGACCACCGGAGGAGAATGAAGCGCCGGAATGCAAAACGGACAACGGGGAAAAAGCTCGAATGCATGAGATGAACACGTATGCAAATGCAATGCACATGATGACATGATATGAGATGCATGACAACGATAAAAACACATGGAGACAAAGACCCAAACCCGAGAAAATAAATTAACTTAACGCCGGAAATGGCAAGAGTTGGAGTACAAATTGGGAAAGTTACATCCGGGGTGTTACACCATGGCAGCCCTCACGGCACTTATGACCCGCTTTTGCGTGGGAGAGGATAGTTGGCTGGCTCGCAGTACAAACCCAGCCAACGAAGCAGGCCCCCCCAAGGCCAAAAACAGCACCAGCAAGCTCTGGCGCAACAGACACAAACGTCGAAGCAATGGCGATAACACCAATGACACTATAGTTCACGCCGGATTCAGTGGATCCATGTCCGGCTAGCGAAAGAAGCCCTATAAAAGGAACGGCGGAGGACCACCCAGCTTGGACCGCATACTCGATCGTCCGTGCCAGATACATGGCACCCCAGATAAACCGGCCAACCATACTAATAGAGATTGCCGGGTCTTTAAGCAAGCCAGCAAGGTAAATAGCGGAAACAAGGAAGGGGAATCGCAGAGCGAGGATGGAAACGAGGAGCCCCGACAGCCAAACACTAGGGGGCAGAAGAAATTCCCGCCTCAATTCAAAATGGTGAACATGATATATGCTACACAAATCCCCAAAAGGGAGCACAAGTGCGCACTTAGGGACCTTTATGCGGTAGAGCCAGTCGCCCCAAAATTCAACCCATGGTTGTCATTCCCGATCACCTTTGATCGTCATGATCATTTAACTAGCATCCGCCATGGCGGTTCAGCCGCATTGGTACTCAACCCAATCATCGACGGATTTCACATGACACGAGTCCTAATGGACGGTGGTAGCAGCCTCAACCTGCTCTATCAGGATACAGTACGCAAAATGGGCATTAATACCTCACGAATCAAGCCCATGATAACTACCTTTAAAGGAGTTATACCAGGCATAGAGGCCCGTTATACGGGCTCGATCACGCTGGAGGTGGTCTTTGATTCCCCGGATAACTTCCGAAGCAAAGAGCTAATCTTCGATATCATCCCCTTCCACAGCGGCTACCACGCACTACTCAGACGAACTATGTTTGCTAGATTCAACGCGGTGCCACATTATGCTTATCTCAAGCTCAAGATGCTCGGTCAACGCAGCGTCATTATAGTAAATGGAAACACAAAACGTTCCCTCCGCACAGAGGAGCATACCGCAGCCCTAGCAGCAGAAGTACAGAGTGGCCTTCTCAAGCAGCACCATAATTCGGCCGCCGAGCCCCTGGACATCGTTAAGAAGGTCCAGACTACACTGCAACAGGGCAGCTCGGTTCATCAAGAGCTGAATTAGTAAATTCGGCCTCCGTCCCAGCCCCGATGAGGAAATGGCATCCGTACCGCGCGTACATAACTATGCACTCAAAACCCCATGGGTACTGATGGAGGCATAACTCGTTCGCGATCCAAAGTGTGGCTTAACTGGCCCTGGGATCCGCACACCTTTATTTTTTCTTTTTATTACAGGTTTTTTCTCTTTTCGAGGTCAATGCGGACGACCCATTTGCAGAACACACCAAGGAGGCAAGGAGCTCTGGCATACAAGGGTATCCCCAGGTGGTCTCTATTAAACGATTGCCATACTTGTTTTACATACCCGCACGTAGCTCGCACTTGGTTGCCGCATGTTAAATAGCTTTACTTGCTTATCGCATTACTTGCACAAAGTACGCCTCGACGTACTAATTACATCACAATGGTGAATAAATTGTGGCGTCAGCTTATTACTTAATTTTCATGTTTCCTCACCTTTGTATATATTACTTATTGCACACGTACACCATGGTACATATTACTACGCCAGGGGCTTCATCACACCCTGCATTACGGCAATAAAAGTCTGAACACTTTTCCAGTATAGTTCGGCACCCTGAACTTATAGCATTATATGCATCGGCTCCGAATCATGTCTTTGGTCAATAGTTGGGTTGCCCGGCTCCTATGCTTACTACCTTACGTTCCGCTATATCGGCTAGGATGGTAAAGGGAGAACTACTGCAATTGTGTCCCGGTTCTTTTGGACGAGCACCTTCGTAGAGAAAGCCGAAAACTGACTGTCATGATGTGGCAAGAGCTGGTCCGCTGTTCGAGAGGTTCCAAATCGTTAGAGATTTTTTTCCGCTCTTGTGAAGAATCGGTTCCTCCGATTAGGCGTGTACAACGCCCCTAGTTCGGCCTTCCAAATACCAGGGGCTTCGCCAACTTTCTTAATTGTCAAACTCCTATGGCTAAGTGAGGGCGGTATAGGCCGCATAGTTCGATTGCCTTGTTCGTTGCGCTAAACACCTCCTTTAAGGACCAGAATGTGGAGTAAAGATTGTTTAGATTTATCCCGAACACCCCCGTACTATCTGTGTGGGGGCAGAAGCCGACGACTGGTCAACCCTCAGATTTCATGAACGGCCGCACAGGAGGTAAAATGTAAATTGCAAGCATTATAATACATAACATCATTGTTCCATATTAAAGGACGGGATAATACAAATGTTCTCATGGGAATATGACATCCTTCGAACATTGCTCTGCCACAAGGCGGGACCCCTCCAGGATGCCATCAAAATAGAGCTCGGGTCGACGATGCTCCTTGCCCTCCGCCGGCCCATCGGTCATCAACTTCTTGGCATCCAGCATTGCCCAATGCGTCTTGACGCGGGCAAATGCCATACGCGCACCTTCAGTACAGACCGACCGCTTCACGGCTTCGAGCCGCGAACAGGCACTTACAAGCCACTTAACAAGTCTAAAGTAGCTACTAGGTATAGGCTCGGCAGGCCACAGCCGGACTATCACGTCCTTCATGGCTAGCTCTGCCCACCCGTGCATCTTGACCAACTGCTTTAGCTGGTCGCTAAAGGGCAACGGATGTTCGGGTCCAAGATATTGGGACCAGAATAGATTTTCCGTAGACATCCCTTCTTTGGCTCTATAATGCTCGGCAACATTTGATATACTGCGCGGCAGATCCTTAAACGTCCCTGGAAAACCCAAATTCGGATAAGTACAAGGAACATTTCTTCTACATACTTGCTTTGCATGGTGAAAGAATTACCCGTCGCAAATCTCCTTGGCCGCCTGAATTTCCTCGAGGACGTTCTGCGCTTTGCCTCATGCATGCTATGCGCTCTGGCGGGCCTTCGCCAGTTCGGACTCTTGCGCCTTACAATCGCTCTCCAAGGACTCAAATCTCTCGATCGCGCAACCTGCGCCTCGCCAACCTGGGCCTCATGCTTCTCGCACGCGGTGCATTCCTTGGCCGCTTTGTCCTCGGCCTCAGCTAACGCCTTCTTGAGGGCTGTCACCTTGGTTGTGGCCCCTAATAAAGTTTATGACACCTCAGTCCGGATGGATTATTCATTTTTTTTCTTAAAACATACCCACAGGTTACTGCATACCTTGGCTATGCTCCAGTTGCTTCTTCAGGAGGCCGAGCTCTTCCTCGGCCCGCTCCAGCTTCCGCTTCAGTCCAGAGACCTCCGCAGCATGAGCGGTGGCAGCCTGCAACGATACATGCTTATTCACACATACAACTTATGTTAGACTCCTGCGATATTTCTTATCGATCCTCTGTTCGGCTTTTTTTCCGAACACCAAATAGAACATCATGGGCTACTATCTATACTGTGATATTCTTCCTACAAACACATTACTTACCTCAAAGCTCGATAGAAGGCTAGTGCAGGCTTCGGTCAGTCCGCTTTTTATGAACTAGACCTTCTCTATTACCGTGCCCATAAGGGCACGGTGTTCATCCACAATAGAGGCGCCTTGTAGCGCCTCCAGCAGATTATCCGGTGCCTCTGGTTGGATAGAGGTCACCGGCGAAACAGGCACATTCCCTCCTTTTGGAGAATGTCGTTCGCTGGACTCCAAAGCCACATAGATCTCTGGAATGGTATCCGGCTTAGGTCCGAAGGGAACTCGGCCCCCGTCACCAATCCCCATAGGGGCTTTTCCCCCATGTGTCCAGCGACTGAGGAATCATCCTGGGGCGCCACCCCGACGATCTCTGGAAGCCCCTGCCCCCGGTCGGGGAAGGTCTTTTGCGACACCACCTCATCGTCACCCTTGGGAGAGACGAAATGAGCAGGTGGCGGAGACATGCTAGCCATCTCCTTTGAGTCTAGCGACTCCTCTGTCAAGGATCATGGGGAGCCATCATGTGCTAGACTGCAATAATAAGGTTTAAGGTATATCAATATTACGAACCGGGAAGGCCAGCCGTTTTTGGATTCTGGTACTTACGAGGCGGCCCGAGGCTTGGTCCGGCGAGGTCGCTCCGGACTGCTATCAACATCCCACACTGAGTTATCCACCAGGGAGCCTTTAACCCTCTTAGGCGCTTTCGCCTCTGGATTTGTGGTGGGCGCTCTCTTCTTCCTCCCCACTTCAGGTGAGGAGTCGCTTTCTTCTTCGTCTTCGTCGTCATCGTCAGCGGACGAAGAGGAAGTCTCGTCTTCGGACATCACGTTCGGAGCGCCTTTTTGGCGAGGGCCCTTCTTGGCCCCTTTGGCCGCTTTCTTGGCCGTCTTCTCTGGCACCTCATAAGGTGCTAGAAAAATCATTTTTGTCAGTAATGGGAATTCTTGGTCTTCGGGCAGCGGAGCCGATCATTTAATCCCCTCGGCTATCTTGATCCAGGCCTGAAAACACGGGTAGGAAAGCATAGGCTTTTTCTCGAAATATGCTGGTAAAGGGTATGCCTTGAAAACATTAAAAGAACTTACCGGGTTAGCCTGGCGTTTTAAGCTAAGCCCGTGATCATCGGTCATGGGCAGTGGCATCTCGCCAGCCTTGAAGAGCACTTTCCAGATTTCTTCGTGGGTCGTGCTGAAGAGCTCTAGTAGCATCTGGTGCTTGGCCGGATCGTACTCCCACAGATAGCAAGTACGGCATTGGCATGGAAGGACCCGACGAATGAGCATGACCTGGACCACATTGACAAGCTTGAGCTTCCTATCTATCATGTTCTGGACGCACGTCTGGAGACCAGTCAGCTCGTCCGAGGGACCCCAGGTTAGGCCCCTCTCTTGCCAGCAAGTGAGCCGCATCGGGATTCCCGATCGGAATTCGGGGGCCGCCACCCAGTTGGCGTCACGCGGCTCGGTGATATAGAACCACCCCGATTGCCACCCTTTCACCGTCTCTGTGAATGAGCCTTCGGGCCAGGTAACGTTGGGCATCTTGCCCACCATGGCGCCTCCGCACTCTGCTTGTTGGCCCCTCACCACCTTCAGCTTCACATTGAAGGTCTTCAGCCATAGGCCGAAATGAGGCGGGATGCGGAGAAAGGCCTCACACATGACAATGAATGTTGTGATGTTGAGGATGAAGTTGGGGGCTAGGTCATGGAAGTCTAGCCCATAGTAGAACATCAGTCCATGGACGAAGGGGTGAAGAGGGAAGCCCAGCCCATGGACGAAATGTGTGAGAAACACAACCCTCTCGTGGGGCTCTGGAGTTGGGTCGATCTGTCCCTTGGCCGGGAGTCGGTGAGCAATCTCCTGGGCTAGATATCCAGCCTCCCGGAGCGCCTTGATATCCCTCTTCTTGACGGAGGAGGCCATCCACTTACCCCCAGCTCCGGATGAGGACATCTTTGGAGTGCTTTTTGGACAAGGGAAAAGCTAAAAGCTTGGGCGCTGGAGCTCAGGGACGGAAGGAATGAGGAGGAGCCGAGGTGTGGGTGAAGAAAGGGAATCATTATCCCCTTATAAAGGCCATGAATATCAAGCATCTCCCCACTCGCCTATTCCCAAGGGCCGTGCAAATGGCACAGTTGGGTCGCCCACGCCCGTATTGATGAGAATCCCATAATAAGGGGACATGATCTCTGCTTCGACAAGATGTGCCAATGGTAACCACGTCTCGAAACATGGAGCGGCAGACGAAAAACGGTTCGAAATTATGACCGGGTAGACGTGATGTCATATTATAAAAAGCTATCAGTAGATTAGACTCGTGTAAAAATATATTCTCTCTGTGGTTATGTATGGTGTGTGTGACAGGTCCAGATACTATCATCTCATCCGAAGACTATCTTGAGGTTCGGATAGAAGGGAACCCGCCTTGCAATGTCGAAGACAATTTACCACAGACTCCTCGTCATTGAAGCCAGGTTCAGGGGCTACTGAGGGAGTCCTGGACTAAGGGGTCCTCGGGCGTCCGGCCTGTTATCCGTGGGCCGAACTGATGGGCTGTGAAGACATGAAGGCCGAAGAATGTACCTGTGTCCAGATTGGACTCTCCTTGGTGTGGAAGGCAAGCTTGGTGATCGACTATGAAGATTCCTTCTTATGTAACCGACTCTATGTAAACCTAGATTTCCCCTCCTCGGTGTCTATAAACCGGAGGGGTTCGTCCGAAAAGGATATACTCATTACCATAGTCATACAGGCTAGGCTTCTAGGGTTTAGCCATTACGATCTTGTGGTAGATCAACTCTTGTAATACTCATATTCATCAAGATCAATCAAGCAGGAAGTAGGGTATTACCTCCATAGAGAGGGCCCGAACCTGGGTAAACATCGTGTCCCCCATCTCATGTTACCATCGATCCTAGACACACAGTTCCGGACCCCCCTACCCGAGATCCACCGGTTTTGACACGGACAGGTGGCTGCTACATACTTTGCACTTTGCTAGGCTGAACCTCAGTTGGGGGGAGGGCATGCATTCATAGCTTAGCTAGGATTCCCTTTGTGCCGACACGAGGGAGGGGGGATGCTAGCTACTTTGCAATTTGCTAGGTGAACCTCGGTTGGGGTGGGGGGAATGCATTGATAGCTTAGGAATCCCTTAGTGCCAACATGAGGGAGGGGGGCTGCTAGCTCTACTTCACACTTTGCTAGGTGAACCTCGGTTGGGGGGCATGCATTCATAGCTTAGGATTCCATTCGTGCCAACACGAGGGAGGGGGCTACTTGCTACTTCGCACTTTGCTACGGTGAACCTAGGTTGGGGGGGCATGCGTTCATATATGGCTTAGAATTCCCTTCCTGTCGACACAATGGAGGAGGAGAGCTGCTAGCTAGTTCGCACTTTGCTAGGTGAACCTTGGTTGATGACGAGGGGGCATGCATTCATATATAGCTTAAGATTCCCTTCGTCCCGACACGAGGGAGGGGGGGCTGCTAGCTACTTCGCACTTTGCTAGGTGAACCTCGGTTGAGGGGGAGGGGCATGCGTTCATAGCTTAGGATTCCCTTCGTGCCGACATGAGAGGGTGGAACCAAGCAATACTGTGCGCTTTGCGAGGGAGGTGCCACATCGAAGTTGCATTTGGTATTTGAAAATCAAACCAACCTTTTGATACAAAAAATTTGGTCCACATGCAAGTGTGTTCATGTTCTGACCCTCTCCCACGTCATTTTTCGCCAAATTTATGAACATTAGACAAGTCGGATGACGCAACAGACACGGTTCACTCAAACTAACCATGTGCCACGCCGGTGCACCTATCATGCACACATCCGCACAGTACATTGGGATCCACGAGGCTCCCCCTCTCAAAAATATATGCCCGCTTCGAGGGGTTTTCTGTTTCATAACACACGATTGTTATCTCCGGACCGTGTGCGATGTTTCTTGTTCCCAATCCCGCCTGCATCAAAAATATCTGCCCACCTCGAGGGTTTTTCTTTTTCATAACGCACGGTTGTTATCTCCGGACCATGTGCGATGCACTATCATCAAAATTTTCAATAGCCCAGCATTTCACTCCCGCATTTGATTCCCACGTTGTAAAATTTTCATTACCCGCATCATTTCCTCAAACCCCCCCTCAACATCTGCCGGTTTGCCTGTGCGGCTTACCCACCGATCTCCACCCCCAGGCCGCCCTGAGTTTCTTAGATGACGCCTGCCAAACACCCCCTTTCCCACAGATCCCCATCCCCATCCCCATCCCCCACTCTAGAGCGTCGCAGCCTAAGCCCGGCTATGCTTCCCGTGGAGCTCGAGGAGTGACTGGCCCAAAAGAGGTGTATAGCGGTCTCTTCGCCCGACGTCGCCGACGAAGTTGCTGACCATTATTGGCGGCAGGCACTCAAGCAGCGAGCTAGAGTATGCGGGCATGTCTCGTCCGCCGGCTACGACATCGAGGTCATCGACAGCGACGGCCTGAGGCGGGCTGTGTCACAGGTTAAGTGGCCCACCCCCAACCCCTCGGGTTCAACCACCGCCAATCTCATCCATGGCCCCTCCGCTGATCTCCTCTGGCTCGCTGTCAACAATTTGCCATTCTACGTCGCCATCACTCCCCTTTTGTCATTTCTGAAGGACACATTCTGCGACGCTGGCTTGGGATCCACAGCTTCCAAGTCACCCCTCATCGATGGCGACCACGATGAGGGCACCCTCTCCGGCTCTTCCAAGGGGAAAGAGCCCATCTGCTCTTCCAAGGGGAAAGCGCCCATCTGCGACATCAGGGAGGGAACCCTATAGCCGTGCTCTTCCAAGGGGAAGGAGCCCATCTGCGACAACATGGAGCGCATCCAGAGTCCGTGCTCTTCCCACGGGAGCCCATCTGTGACAACTGAGGAAACCCATGATTTGTTTATTTTAGTTGTTCATAATGTTATGTTCTATATGTGAAATTATTTACTGTGTAGTACATTTCATCAATCCAGTTTTAAACATACCGATAGGAATGCATATATTTGCTTGTTGTTAAGCCTGTTATAGCTATCATATGCCTCTTTTAAAGTTTTTTGATTGTTCGGTTGTTTGTAGTTAGCATATGTTCAGTATCAAATGCTATCTTTGGTTGTTTGTAGTATGCCTTGTTTATTATTCCAGTTATTCACAACGTGATGTTCTATATGTGCAAGTATGAACTGTGCAGTTCAATTTCATCAGTAGCAGTTTCAACAATACCACTACGAATGACTACATTTGGTTGCTGCATCTTGTAGTTAACACGCCTTTCCATTTTTATTTAACCATAACCAGTGTACTTAGACCGACACAATACCAGTTTGAATGACCATGTTTGCTTGTTGTTAAATGTTAGGCCTATTGCAGTTAGCACACCTTTCCACTTGTTTTTCTTTACTAGCGTGCATAAACCTGCACACTGAAGCTATCTTTTGGAGATTATTTTGTCTACCATGTGTAATTTTGGTTGATGTTTAGCCTGTTGTGCTTACCATGCTTCTTGATGTACCTACACAGGACAATTTTGGGAACGGCTGTTGTTTTCCATCAAGGTTAGTTTCATCCCATGGCTTATATCTGCTCACTATTCAGGATATCCGTAGCTGGTACCATATAGGTCGGCGACTGATAAGGGACTAATTGGTGATTCGGACTTTTAACTAAATATATCTGCAACCCATTTTTCCTTAGGTTAACTAGGGCCATATGTAATATATCTGAGGCTGCATAGCAACATGCACTGTACTTAATGTCTAAATATGCAATCCTAGGCTACATAGCAACAAGGAAGAATGTTACATTAATGTTCTAATGATGTCTAGATATACGTAGAAGAGCAGCAGCAACAACAACAACAACACAGCCCTGCTTGGATACTCAACTTAGCTAGAGGTTAGAGTTAGTTTCTAGCTCATTACTAACCCTAAACTAACTCCATCCAAAGAGTTGTTTGGATAGCAGGGTTAGATTGACAATAAATACACTAGGAGAACTAGCTCCAATTAACACCTCTTGGGTTGGATACTAGTTTTTTTGGGTGGCTTATAGATGCAACTAGCTCAAGTTAGCCCTCATGTTTAGATATACTTTAGGGCTATTTGAGCCCGAACTAGCTCAAACTAACTGTAACCCGTGGATACAGCAGCAGATAATTTTTATGAACGAACTACACTCCTTCCGGCCCATAATATAAGATGTTAATTCACCAATATGTGAGTATATTGGATGTTATAAGATACTCCCTCCATTCCTAAATATTTGTTCTTTTTAGAGATTTCAAATGGACTACCACATACGGATGTATATGGACATATTATAAAACAGTGTTGTACTACATCATTGTGCCATTGTTTTTTAGCTTCTAATGTTAACTTGGTGCTTTTAGGTACATATGTCACTGGTAAAGATCCGTGTTTCCACCCTTTCTATGTATGGGGCAATGAGATATCGATGAACCAGCATCAAGTGAGGAAGATGATAAAGATTGTTAGTAAAATGGGTCCAAAGATGGGAATTAAACTATTTGTTTACACTTTATCCAAGACAACAGCGAACTGCAGGATGGTAAGTAAGAACTCTGCAGCCTTCTTTTTACTGCCCATAATGAGTTGTGTTAGATGACAATGTCTAAAATCTTATTCCTTTGCAGTGGTTGCCAAAGCAGTTTACTCAAGATTACCTCTCAAACTACATGATTGGTGGGCATGCAAAGGTTAAAGTTTTTCTACCAGAACATGATGATTATCTAGATGTTTTCATGAAGACTGTGAAGGATGGGCGGTCGACCATCACAAGGGGTTGGACTAGAGTTGTGCGTGCCTTCTGCATGGAGGAGGGCACAATATGGGCATTCCGCTTCACCTTGCTCAACAACTGTAACATCCCAAAATTCTAAATTTTTGGAATGTTATATTAAATAAATAGTTTTGATTGTTTGTTTGATTGTTTGGGTGATTGATTGATTGAAACTGAGTGCAATTTGGAACTTTTTGAAAGTTGAATGAGAGGGAATGAAATGACTTTCCCAAACTTTCACCTAGCATCTTTATCTTCATGAATTCAAATCCATTTCATCACAAAAACCTTAGAGTGAAGATGATATGACTTCTTCCATTTAATTAAATGAAAAAGGGATTTGAAAAGATTTGAATTCCATTTGAAAATATTTCAGATTCGAAACTTTATGCAACTCAATGATTTTCATGAGAGAAGATAAAATGACTTCTTCAAATTATATGAAATATGAGTTGTAAGTTAAAAGAATCGAATTGAAAGTCATTTGGAAGTATTTTGAAACCCACTTTCAATTTAGGAGTTATTTTCCATTTATTCAAATTATTTTTCTCCTAAAAATAAATAAATGGAAATAAGGGTAAAATGATTCCCTTCAATGAAAAAATAGGAGAAAATAAATTTGAAATCATTTTGGGTATTTTAAAAATGATTTTGTTGGGTTTTATTTCAATAGCAGCACTGTTTGACTTTTGTGAAATTTCGTGTATTCTACTTGCCTCTAAAAATATGTTCACGTTCTAGGATTTATTTTTCTGAACATTTTGATATAGTATATGCTTATCTTATATTTCTATATTTGTTTAGTTTTATTTCTGTTTTGCTTTGTGCTAAAAAAACACTAGGCCGAAGCCCAACAACCGCGCGGTCCTCACGCGCACCGGCTGGCCCATTTGGCCAAATCGGCCCACGGTCACCCCCACACGCGAAAACTCTTCGCGCGGGTCGCCCGACCTCTCGCTCGTCTCCCACTGCCACTGATCGCTGGGCCCTGCGGCCTTCTTCCACCTCCTGCAAGCCACGCAGAGCATCGCCGCCGCCGTATCTCAGATCCCTCGGGATCCTCTTCCCCGATTCGCCCCCTTCTCCAAGTAGACTACCCCCTATATATACTCTGCCCCCTCGACCCGTTCCCATCCTTTCCCCTTGCTGAAACCCTTTGCTTCGCCCATAATCTCTCGCCGGAGCCGAGCACCGCCGCCGCACCATTGATGCCCTAGAGCTCGCCTCTGACCTCCCCGAGACCCGCCGCCACCACCATCGTGATCCCCTCCCTCGACTACACCTTCCCAACAACTCTCCTGAGCCTAGAAACCACCGAATCGCCATCGCCGCTGATCACCAACGCCATCCATCGCCTCGAGCTCGCCGTCGACCGCCTCCGACCATCTCCTCCGGCTCCACGACCATTGTTGGACTCGTCGTCGCCTGCTACATCTCCCCGACCCCTCCATCTTCATTGCCGACAACCGGAGCGCCACCGCCACCGACGTCCAAGCCGCCACCGCCGCCGACGACCTCGTCGGAGTCGCCACCACCGCTGTTAGGATCCTCCACCGTCCGATCTATTATTGACGGCGTATATTAGATCTAACGAATGGATATGTTTTTTTATTTGATCGCTTTAGTTCCGGTCTGTTACGGTTTTTATTCGATTTAGATCGGTTTAGGTCTAGTCAGTTTAGCCGATCGGTCTTTCTCTTTTAGCCCGTACGCATTTCGGTTATTTTTCCGCCTGAGCACTGTTTAGTTTCAGCTCGCACACCCCGTAGCGCCCGTTAGTTTTTTATTTTTTTATTTTCGTTTCTGTTTTAAAAATAGAATAGTTCTGATTTTAGATTGCTTATATCATTTATGTTTTAGATCCAAATTGAGTGATTCCTTTTGCATTGTATCAAAAATTTGTTGAAGTTTCTGTTTGTGTACTTAGTTTTCAAATTTGAGTAGTTTAAATTTGTGGTATTTCAAATATGCTTCAAACACTATTTTGGCTCTAGTTTGAATTCTGGAATAGATTTTTGATTGATTGCTACTGATTTGTTATGGTTTTGTCTATCCAGTAGCATATAGTTATTTATTTTTAGTTTTTTTTAATTAAGTTTTTAGCAAAACAGTACTGTTTTAGTTATAGTTTTGTTTTAGCCTTTTCTTAATTGTTTTTATTAGTTTTAAATTATTTCTTTTTGTCACTCTTGAAAAATTTAGTTTTGTTTCTGTTAGTCAACAAAAGAAAATTTTATTTTTATTTTAGAAAATTTTATTTTACTTAGTTTTGTATGAAAACTTGTTTAGGTCCTAGTTAGTGTTTCATAAAAGCTTTTTATTTGTTTATTTTTGCTATTAAAAGTTTATCAAAAATACTTTCTGTTAAAATTAGTTGTTTTATATTTTCTTTTCTATTTATTTATTATATTAGTATTTTCTTTGTTGTTAAATTTTACTTAGGACAAAGCTATTTTGTGTTATGTCTTAGAATTTTCTTTAGTAGTTTTCTTGTCTAGTTTTCATTGGTTTATTATTTTGTGTTCTTTGTAAATTGCATTTTATTTGTTGATTTTTTGTGAGTGTTAGAAATTGCTTGCTAGTCTGTTTGCTTATGTGAATACTATGTTTTACTATATAGATTTTCATCAGAGAGTTGCGTATAGTGCTATCAAGTTTTTCGAGAGTGTTATTATCTTCATCAAGTAATACCGGGCAAGTTCACTTTGACCATGTTTTTCATACCTATGTTTTATTTGCATGTAGTAGCACCTTTTCAATAATCCCTCCAGTAGTGATATTGATTTCTTGTAGTTGAGTAGAATGCATGAGGTAGGAACCCATCTCCCTGTTATCAAGCCTGGGACGTTATATAGTTTTAATGCTACGCTATAGTAGACGGGGTTTGGTATGAGTGCATGAGAGTGGTGTGAAGAAGGAGGACTCTACGTCAATGGCGAGAACTTCATGATGGCATCGGCAAGGACTGCATCTTCAAGACTCCTCAAGATTTCGAGACTCGACAAGAATTCAATACACACTACTAGGTGAAGGACGGTTGATGGGCACCCCTGGAGAAACCAATGGTTGGCCGGGATGCATGGAGAAGCGCCATGACATCTTGCGGAAAGCTTCACCCAGACTCAAAGAGACGGAAGAATACTTCATGCCTGGAAGCTTACTTGTGCAACCGCAAGTCACTATGGGCTCTGGCTTGGTTAACCTTAGTTGTGACTCTGGCTGGGACGGTGCTAGCAGATGTAGAACTACGGTAGGATTGGATGAGCACCGGACAGTGGTCAGAGGAACTCTTTGGAAGACCATGTTTCGATCGTCATGTTCTCAAACATCATGAAGTGCGAGGACGAAAGGGGGGGGATCGAATCTTGCGGGTAAAGTGTACAAACCTCTGCGGAGGGTTAAAGCCTAATCGATTAGTCGTGTCCCCGGTTACAGACAATTTGAGCCTCTGGACTTGGATCTATCTCGGAACTCTCAACACCGGACTGATAATTTAATTGTGGGCAACTTATGATGATTTGGGTATGATACATCGGTTGGCGGAACCATGTCATGATAGAAAACTCCGTAGTACAGACTTCGGTTAATTCCTTTGATGTAGGGAAAATAAAACCAGCTTTTATGCAAACAAAACTCAGATACAGAGCCACAAAGCCATATTGCATATAGTATAGTTTATCATCTGTTTTTCTTATAGTGATCTTGCCGGTACATTCAATGTACTGACCTACACGGTTGCAATGTCTCATGTTGCAGATATGTTTCTTCCGACAAGTAAGAGTACGGTACAGGGTTATGGTCTACACTCAACCCATCGATGGCATTGATGGGACTCCACACCCGTTTGTTTGTTTCCGCTGTTACTGCTGAGGTATATATTAGTTTTACGTCATGTTTACATGTGATTGCACTTTGATATATACATTGATGTACTGTGTGTGCCAGCATACTGATCCAGGGATGGCACAGATACACAGAGGCTTGATCGTCTGAGGTCGGGTCGCTACAGCAACCAGAATATATTTCGCCTCTTTATTTACCGTCTTTAATAGTACAAGTATACAACTGTGGTTCATCATTCTTTATTTGGTTCTTATGTAATTCTTGAACATATGTACCTATGAATCGAATAATGCATTGGTTGTTTGAACCTGATGGATATGAATAAAGTTGTATCATACATTCAAATTCAAATCCAAATCTGGTACAATTTGGAAAAGCAGCAATTAAATTACGATCAAATTACGCTCTTCGGGTTGTTACGGCACACACAGTTGGTAAAACACAAACATTTGCGATGTGCACCATTTGTGATGGGCCGCGCATCGTAAACATAGCACCACAGAATACCGACTACGATGGAAATGCGAGCAGAAACGAGTAGGAGTACTATAGGGTCCCTATCCCCGATGGTTTCTGGGTCGTGTGGGAAGGACCCCCCTATCGCCCACACTCACTTGGCGACGGTTCCAAATGCCGTCGCAGAAAGGGGTTTTAAACCGTTTGTTTAGGACCGACGCGCACCAGTGTGTTTTCTTAAATGTCAAATACATATTCCTTTGACTATGAGATCATGCAACTCCCGGATACTGGAGGAATGCCTTGTGTGCTATCAAACGTCACAACGTAACTGGGTGATCATAAAGATGCTCTATAGGTATATATGAAGGTCTCTATTGAGTTGGCATGGATCGAGATTAGGACTTGTCACTCCATGTATATATCGGAGAGGTATCTCTGGGTCCTCTCGGTAATAGACATCATGAGAAGCCTTGCATGCAAAGTGACTAAGGAGTTAGTTATGAGATGATGTATTATGGAATGAGTAAAGAGACTTGCCTGTAACGAGATTGAACTAGGTATGAAGATACCGATAGTCGAATCTCGGGTAAGTAACATACCGACAAACAAAGGGAAATATGTATGTTCTCATAAGGTTAAACTGATAAAGATCTTTGTAGAATATGTAGGAACCAATATGGGCATCCAGGTTACACTATTGGTTATTGACCGGAGAGGTGTCTCGGTCATGTCTACATCATTCTCGAACCCGTAGAGTCCGCATGCTTAACGCTCGTTGACGATATAGTATTGTATGATTTATCTGAGTTGATGATCGAATTTTGTTTGGAGTCCCGGTGAGATCACAGACATGACGAGGAGCTCTGAAATGGTTCGGAGGTAAAGATTGATATATCAGACGATAGTATTTGGTCACTTGAAAAGTTTCAGAAGTACCGGGTATTTTATCGGGGTGTCGAAAGGGGTTCCGGGAGGCCACCGGCAAGCAGTGGGCCTTATGGGCCAAAGGGGGGAAGCACACCAGCCCACAAGGGGGCTGGTGTGCCCCTCCACCCCTTGCCCATGTACCAAAGAGGGAGGGAATGAAGGGGGAGGCACCCCAAAGGCAGCCAACCCTCCTTCCCCCCCATGCACAAATATGGAAGAGGGGATTCGGCCAGGGCAGGCGCCCTAGGGAAGCCGCCGGCCACTTGGGGCACCCTAGGGGATGCTTCCCTCCACCTCCACCTATATATATGATAGGAGGGAAATGGGCAACACACAACACGATTCCCTAGCCGTGTGCGGCACCCCTCTCCCTCTAGTTTGTCCTCGGTCATATTTCATAGTGCTCGGCAAAGCCCTGCAGAGATATCTGCATCACCACCGTCACCACGCTGTCGTGCTGCCAGAACTCATCTACTACTTCGCCCGTCTTGCTGGATCAAGAAGGCGAGGACATCATCGAGTTGAACGTGTGCTGAACACGGAGGTGCCATACGTTCGGTACTTGATTGGGCGGCTCGTGAAGGTGTATGACTACATCAACCGCGTTGATAAACGCTTCCTCTTACGTCTACGAGGGTACATGGACACACTCTCCCCTCTCATTGCTATGCATCTCCATGGATAGATCTTGCGTGTGCATAGAAATTTTTTCGCTTTCCATGCAACATTTCCCAACAATTTCTTCAAGTAACCAGCGGGCTGCAAAATTTTTGTAGGACGATTTCTTGAACTGAGATCAACCATAATACTCTGTGTCCAATAGTAGCGGTCGATAACTAGAGTGCACATGGTGCTCATGAACAATCGCTGCCAGTGGAAACTTTGTTGACTATCCCTCATTGCCTACTGCCTTATCCAGTCTCTCCTGGATATCACTACGTCTCCATGTAAACTGATCTTCCAAAAACTCAACTCCGTCCATGCCACATTCAAGCTCCCGAAGATAGCGCCAAGACAAATGACGTTAGTCCCAAGCTCGTTCTCCATAGAACCCGCTCAATCACCAATCTGGCATGGCCCCTTTCATAATCAAAACATCAATAAAATTTAGTGTCATATAGTTCAGAACCACTTCCTTCTCATTATTATAAGACAAAATGAGGCCACCAGAGTGGCCATCGCTTTCAATAATATGAAGGGAATTGAACCCTAATTTAATCCTCAACTCAATTGCCTTAACTTTGTTTAGATGAGATTCAGACAAAAAGATCACACCTGCTCTCACCCGCCTGTCATTGAGAGCATGCCACAACAATTCCAAGAAAAGACTTTCATTGTCGCTGATAGTTTATGCTACGAAGAATGGCGAAGGAAAAATTCTCGGCGACAGGAGCCGCCGGAGGACAGCAAACCCTAGTTATTTTTGCTAGGGGACAACAAGTCTATATAGAAGCCTCCTTATCAAATCATCAAGACCAGGAAACTCCACTAGTTAGCAGCTGTCGAGACAAGGAGGAACGCCAAAAGAGAAACTCTTGGTTAGCTGCTAGCCGATCGGAGGACAGCAGACCCTGGCCTTCTTTGATAGGGGACAACAAGTCAAGAGAGGAGAACCCTCATTGAATCATCCACATAGTTTCACAAAGAAACTAGTAGGCCAATGGCCGACGGCGGCAGCGATGGTCCAAACAGCGCCGCTTCTAGATATGCGGCGGCGGCGAAAGCTCGCACACACGCAACTAGCGACAACTTAATAACACCACGTACGCTACAACATCAAAACATTGGGGGATTTTCACTGTTTGTACTACAGTACAGTCGCTGATGGCCCAGTATGCCTCCTGATTTTTTTGAAGATTTTTCAATATTTACACTACTATACCCTCGGCAATGGCACGGCCCACTTGGAGTCCCCCTGTGCGTTGGAAATTTGCCGCAGCGAGCAGCTCATTGAGTTCCCCAAAATCACTAATAAGGAGTACTCTTTGCAAAGGTCACTCCTCCCTCAGGGGAACGAGATGCTCTAACATTCCAAGGGACGTTGATACCCCACAAGTGTAGGGGATCGCAATAGTTTTCGAGGGTAGAGTATTCAATCCAAATTTATTGATTCCACACAAGGGGAGCCAAAGAATATTCTCAAGTATTAGCAGCTGAGCTGTCAATTCAACCACACCTGGAAACTTAATATCTGTAGCAAGGTTTTTAGTAGCAAAGTAATATGATTGTAGTGGTAACGGTAGCAAAAGTAATGTTTTTTGGTATTTTGTAGTAAAACAATAGCAACGGAAAAGTAAATAAACAAAGAACAACATATGGAAAGCTCGTAGGCAATGGATATGTGATAGGGAATTATGCCGGATGTGGTTCATCATATAATAGTCATAACCTAGGGTGACATAGAACTAACTCCAATTCATCAATGTAATGTAGGCATGTATTCCGAATATAGTCATACATGCTTATGGAAAAGAACTTGCATGACATCTTTTGTCCTACCCTCCCGTGGCAGCGGGGTCCTAGCGGAAACTAAGGGATATAAGGCCTCCTTTTAATAGAGTATCGGACCAAAGCATTAACACATAGTGAATACATGAACTCCTCAAACTACTATCATCACCGGAAGTGGTCCCGATTATTGTCACTTCGGGGTTGCTGGATCATAACACATAGTAGGTGACTATAGACTTGCAAGACAGGATCAAGAACTTACATATATTCATGAAAACATAATAGGTTCAGATCTGAAATCATGGCACTCGGGCCCTAGTGACAAGCATTGAGCATAGCAAAGTCATAGCAACATCAATCTCATAACATAGTGGATACTAGGGATCAAACCCTAACAAAACTAACTCGATTACATGATAAATCTCATCCAACCCATCACCGTCCAGCAAGCCTATGATGGAATTACTCACGCACGACGGTGAGCATCATGAAATTGGTGATGGAGGATGGTTGATGATGACGATGGCGATGGATTCCCCTCTCCAGAGCCCCGAACAGACTCTAGATCAGCCCTCCAGAGAGAGTTTAGGGCTTGGCGGCGGCTCCGTATTGTAAAACGTGATGAATCCTTCTCCTTGATTTTTTCTCTCCAAACACGAATATATAGATTTGGAGTTGAGGTTGGGGGAGCTCCAGGGGGCCCATGAGGTAGGGGGCGCCTAGGGGGGCAGGCACGCCCCCCACCCTCATGGCTAGGGTGTGGGCCCTCTGGTCTTGATCTTTTGCCAGTATTTTTTATTATTTCCAAAAATAGTCTCCATGAAGTTTTAGGTCATTTCGAGAACTGTTGTTTCTGCACATAAATAACACCATGGCAATTCTGCTGAAAACAGCGTCACTCCGGGTTAGTTCCATTCAAATCATGCAAGTTGGAGTCCAAAACAAGGGAAAAAGTGTTTGGAAAAGTAGATATGATGGAGGCGTATCAACTCCCCCAAGCGTAAACCATTGCTTGTCCTCAAGCAATTCAGTTGACAAACTGAAAGTGATAAAGAAGAACTTTTACAAACTCTGTTTGCTCTTGTTGTTGTAAATATGTAAAGCCAGCATTCAAGTTTTCAGCAAAGATTATAAACTAACCATATTCACAATAACGCTTAGGTATCATGTTTACTCATATCAATGGCATAATCAACTAGCGAGCAATAATAATAAATCTCGGATGAAAACACTTTCTCAAAACAATCATAATATGATATAACAGGATGGTATCTCGCTAGCCCTTTCTGAGACTGCAAAACATAAATGCAGAGCACCTTTAAAGATCAAGGACTGAATAGACATTGTAATTCATGGTAAAAGAGATCCAGTCAAGTCATACTCAATGTAAACTAACAGTAATTAATGCAAATGACAGTGGTGCTCTCCAACTGGTGCTTTTTAATAAGAGGAGGATGACTCAGCATAAAAGTAAATAGATAGGCCCTTCGCAGAGGGAAGCAGGGATTTGTAGAGGTGCCAGAGCTCGGTTTTGAAATAGAGATGAATAATATTTTTAGCGGTATACTTTCATTGTCAACATAACAACCAAGAGATGGCGATATCCTCCATGCTACACACATTATAGGCGGTTCCCAAACAGAATGGTAAAGCTTATACTCCCCCTCCACCAACAAGCATCAATCCATGGCTTGATCGAAACAACGAGTGCCTCCAACTAACAAGAGTCCCAGGGGGAGTTTTGTTTGCAATTATTTTGATCTGATTTGCATAAAGCATGGGACTCCCGGTGACCAGCCATTTTCTCGTGAGTGAGGAGCGGAGTCCACTCCTCTTGAGAATAACACGCCTAGCATGGAAGATACGTACAGCCCTAGTTGATACATGAGCTATTCGAGTATACAAAACAGGATATTTATTTGAAGGTTTAGAGTTTGGCATATACAAATTTACTTGGAACGGTAGGTAGATACCGTATATAGGTAGGTATGGTGGACTCATATGGAACAACTTTGGGGTTTATGGGATTGGATGCACAAGAAGTATTCCCGCTTAGTACAGGTGAAGGCTAGAAAAAGACTGGGAAGCGACCAGCTAGAGAGCGACAACAGTCATGAACATGCATTAAAATTAATCAACACCGAATGCAAGCATGAGTAGGATATAATGCACCATGAACATAAATATCGTAGAGGCTATGTTGATTTTGTTTCAACTGCATGCGTAAACATGTGCCAAGTCAAGCCACTCGAATCATTCAAAAGAGGATACCACCCTATAATACCACATCACAACCATTTTAATAGCATGTTGGCACGCAAGGTAAACCATTATAAGCTCCTAGATAATTAAGCATGGCATAAGAAACTATGATCTCTAATTGTAATTGCAAACATGTTTATTCATAATAGGCTAAATCAGGAACGATGAACTAATCATATTTACAAGAACAAGAGAGGTCGAGTTCATATCAGCTTCTCCCATCTCAATTAGTCCATCATATATCGTCATAATTGCCTTTCACTTGCACGACCGAATGATAATAATAATAGTGCACGTGCATTGGACTAAGCTGGAATTTGCAAGCATTCAATAAACAAGAGAAGACAAGGCAATATGGGCTCTTTTGTCAGATCAACAATAATGCATATAAGAGCCAGTTTAACAGTTTAATTAAGGTCTTCTCCTATCGACCCCCAAAGAAAAGAAAAGAAATAAAACTATTTACACGGGAAAGCTCCCAACAAGCAAAAGAAGAATAGAAATATTTTTGGGTTTTCTTTTTAATTACTACTACAAGCATGGAAAGTAAACTAATTAAAAGCTACAACTATTTTTTTTGTTTTTCTTAAGGTTTATTCAACACACAATAAGAAAGCATAAAAAGGAAATAAACTAGCATGGATATTACAATGAAAAAGTATGAGCACCGACATCTAGCAATGAGTGTGTGAACATGAATGTAATGTCGGTGGGAAATACGTACTCCCCCAAGCTTAGGCTTTTGTCCTAAGTTGGTCTATGGCCAGGGTTGGCCTGGCGGATATCCATAGTAATAGTTGGGGTCGTACTGCGAAGAAGAAGACTCTGATTGCCACTGGTTGGCAATCATCTTCGGATCCCACTGGTAATTAGACTGTCGTGGGGGATCAACTTGTGGTTCTGACTCTGGCTCTGTGGCTGATGCAGGGTTCCGGTAGGCATGAATAGCCTCGAACGGAACAAGGTACTTGCCTGCAGATAAATCAAACAAGGAAGGAGCAGGCAGGGTAATAGTCTCAGGATGATGTTTATCAAAGAACAATTTGTATTTGAGCTCATTTTCCCTATTCTTAACAATAAAATCGTGTGCTACCATACTCTTATAATCTAAATAAACAGGAGGCAGCAACTTATCTTCCTTCTCGTAATGCCTAATAGGTATGTTAAAATGTGCAGCTAGGCACGAGGCGAAGATGCCTCCAAAGACGGGGCCCTTATTACGGTTAAGATTTAACCGCTTTGCAATAATAGCACCCATGCTGAATGTATCATCATGAAATAAGGCATGGCACAAAATAACAATATCGGGGGCACTCAAGTTTCCATAGTTTTCGCGCCCAATTAAGCATCTACTAGCAAATATAGCAAAGTAACATAGAATAGGAAAGTGTATGCTAGTAGTTCGTGCATCGAAAACCTTCCTCGTTTCCCCTACAGTCATGGTATCAATAAACCCATCCACATCGCTGCGATGTGGTTCCTCTATGATGCCCTCGAAAGGGATCAAACAAACCCGACAAAAATCATGAAGTGACATCTCCTTATGCTCATCATATAAATAAAACTCCACCGTAGGTGGTGAGCTCCTAGAATGGAAATGAAAGGTTTGCACAAAGATATTGGTGAGTAAGAGATATTGTTCGCGCTGGTCGTGGAGGAAGGTGGTGAGGCCTGCATTCTCAGCTAATTCATAGAAATCATCATAAATCTCGGTTGCTCTCAAGGAATTATCACAAGGCCATTCACACGGCCGAACCTCCGCGATGCGAGGCAGATTATATTTGGGCCTCTTTGCTTCTTCATTTTGCTTTTCCTTCAAGCTTCGGCTCGATGAGCCCCACAAAAATTTCTTCATTATTTTCTGAAAAGTTCTGAAATTTTTAGTAACTTCAAATAAAAGTGAACCAATCTCAACAAAATTGATAGCAACTACTCTACAAGTGCCTAGAGCCTATATCATGCATCAAAACTACTTGGAATCGCATAAATTTGACATGCAAGATCAAGAACATGGTCACCTAGGCAGCACAAATTTGCAATGAATAAGGCACTAGAACAAAAACTAATTGGACCAATGGAGGAGTCACGTACCAAAGAACAATCCCCCAAAGCAGTTTTGTGAGATGTGCTTTGAGCAAGGAGATCGAAAATCGCAGTCAAATGAGCTAGAACTCGTGCTTGAGCTGGATAATGGTGTTTGTGGGAGGAAGAAGGAGTGTGTGGGTGCAGGAATAAGAGGAGGAGGGCCACCATGGGCCCACGAGGCAGGGGCGCGCCCTCCACCCTCGTGGCCAGGTGGATGCCCCCCTGCTGTGTTCTTAGTGCCAAATATTCTCAAATATTCCAGAAAAATCATATTTAAATTTTAGGGCATTTGGAGAACATTTATTTTTAGGGTATTTTTATATTGCACGGATAATTCAGGTAACAGACAGAAAATACTATTTTTATTTTATTTAATATAAATAACAGAAAGTAAAAGGAGGGTACAAAGAGTTGTGTTTTCGAAATTCATCCATCTCATGATCATCAAAAGGAATCCATTAACAAGGTTGATCAAGTCTTGTTAACAAACTCATTCTGAATAACATGGAACCGGAGAATTTTTCGAATAACACTAGGTTACCTCCTGGGGGTATGCACATACCCAACAATAAGAATATCATATTTCTTCTTGACAGTAGGAAGAGGAAATTCAAAACCTCCAAAAATAATCGATGAAATTTTTCCAATAGAATTGATGTTGTGGACTTGAGGTTGTTTCCTCGGAAAGTGTACCGTATGCTCATTGCCATTAACATGAAAAATGACATTGCCTTTGGTGCAATCAATAACAGCACATGCAGTATTCAAAAAGGGTCTTCCATGAATAATAGACATACTATCATCCTCGGGAATATCAAGAATAACAAAGTCTGTTAAAATAGTAACGTTTGCAACCACAACAGGCACATCCTCACAAATACCGACAAGTATAGCAGTTGATTTATCAGCCATTTGCAAAGATATTTCAGTAGGTGTCAACTTATTCAAGTCAAGCCTACGATATAAAGAGAGAGGCATAACATTAACACCGGCTGCAAGATCACATAAAGCAGTTTTAACATAGTTTCTTTTAATGGAGCATGGTATAGTGGGTACTCCTAGATCTCCAAGTTTCTTTCGTATTCCACCTTTAAAAGTATAATTAGCAAGCATGGTGTAAATTTCAGCTTCCGGTATCTTTCTTTTATTAGTAACAATTTCTTTCATGTACTTAGCATAAGGATTCATTTTGAGCATATCAGTTAATCGCATACGCAAAAAGATAGGTCTAATCATTTCAGCAAAGCGCTCAAAATCCTCATCATCCTTTTTCTTGGATGGTTTGGGAGTAAAAGGCATGGGTTTTTGAACCCATGGTTCTCTTTCTTTCCCGTCTTTCCTAGCAACAAAGTCTTTCTTATCATAATGTTGATTCTTTGATTGTGGGTTATCAAGATCAATAGCAGGTTCAATTTCTATATCATTATCATTGCTAGGTTGAGCATTAACGTGAACATTATCATTAACATTATCACTAGTTTCAGGTTCATTACCAGATTGTGTTTTAGCATCAGAAATATAAACATCATTTGGATTCTCAGGTGATTCAGCAATAGGTTCACTAGAAGCATGCAAAGTCCTATATTTTTTCCTTTTTCTTCCTTTTAGAAGGACTAGGTGCATATATATTATTTCGCGGAGAATCTTGCTCAACTCTCTTAGGGTGGCCTTCAGGATACAAAGGTTCCTGAGTCATTTTACCAGTTCTAGTAGCCACTCTAACAGCATAGTCCTTATTTTTACTATTCAATTCATTGAGCAAATCATTTTGAGCATTAAGTACTTGTTCTACTTGAGTGGTAGCCATAGAAGCATGTTTACTAATAAGTTTAAGTTCACCTTTGACATTAGCCATATAATCACCCAAGTGTTCAAGCATATCAGCACTGCATTTTAATTCTCTACCAAAATAAGCATTGAAGTCTTCTTGCTTAAACATAAATTTATCAAACTCATCTAAGCATGGGCTAGCAAACTTAGTAAATGGGATTTCAGCTTTATCATATCTATAGAGAGAATTTACCTTTACTACCTGTGTCGGGTTATCAAGACCATGTATTTCTTCAGTAGGCGGTAAATTAAGACCATGTATTTCTTCAGCAGGCGGTAAATTAAGACCATGTATTTCTTAAAAAGGAGGTAAATTCTTAACATCTTCAGCTTTAATACCTTTTTCTTTCATAGATTTATTTGCCTCTTGCATATCTTGAGGACTGAGAAATAGAACACCCCTTTTCTTCGGAGTTGGTTTAGGAATAGGCTCGGGAGTTGGCTCAGGAAGTGTCCAATTATTTTCATTTGTCAACATATTATTCAATAGAATTTCAGCTTCATTCGGTGTTCTCTCCCTGAAAATAGAACCAGCACAACTATCCAGGTAATCTCTGGAAGCATCGGTTAGTCCGTTATAAAAGATATCAAGTATTTCATTTTTCTTAAGAGGATTATTAGGCAAAGCATTAAGTAATTGGAGCTCCCCCAAGCTTGTGGGAGACTCTCTTCTTCAATTTGCACAAAATTATATATATCCCTTAAGGCAGCTTGTTTCTTATGAGCAGGGAAATATTTAGCAGAGAAGTAATAAATCATATCCTGGGGACTACGCACACACCTAGGATCAAGAGAATTAAACCATATCTTAGCATCACCCTTTAATGAGAACGGAAATATTTTAAGGATATAAAAGTAGCGAGTTCTCTCATCATTAGTGAACATGGTAGCTATATCATTTAATTTAGTAAGATGTGCCACAACAGTTTCAGATTCATAGCCATAAAAAGGATCAGATTCAACCAAAGTAATTATATCAGGATCAATAGAGAATTCATAATCCTTATCAGTAACAAAGATAGGTGAAGTAGCATAAGCAGGATCGTATTTCATTCTAGCATTCAGAGTTTTTTGTTTAAGCTTAGCTAATAATTTCTTAAGATCACTTCTATCATTATAAGCAAGAAAGTCTCTTTTAGTTTCTTCGTCCATAACATAGCCCTCAGGCACAACAGGTAATTCATATTTATTAGGAGAGCCTTCATAATCACTTTCATTAGTATTATCAGTTTCAATAATTTCATTCTCTCTAGCCCTAGAAAGTTGTTCATCAAGAAATTCACCAAGTGGCAAGTAGTATCAGGCATAGAAGTAGTTTCATCATAAGTATCATGCATAGAAGAAGTGGCATCATCAATAATATGTGACATATCAGAATCAATAGCAGAAGCAGGTTTAGGTGTCGCAAGCTTACTCAAAACAGAAGGTGAATCAAGTGCAGAGCTAGATTGCAATTCCTTACCTCCCCTCGTAGTTGAGGGATAAATCTTGGTTTTTCGATCTCTCAAGTTCTTCATAATGATAAGCAGATATAAATCCCAAGTGACTCAAAGAATAGAGATATGCTCCCCGGCAACGGCGCCAGAAAATAGTCTTGATAACCCACAAGTATAGGGGATCGCAACAGTTTTCGAGGGTAGAATATTCAACCCAAATTTATTGATTCGACACAAGGGGAGCCAAAGAATATTCTCAAGTATTAGCAGCTGAGTTGTCAATTCAGCCACACCTGGAAACTTAATATCTGCAGCAAGGTATTTAGTAGCAAAGTAATATGATAGTAGAGGTAATGGTAGCAAAAGTAATGTTTTTGGTATTTTGTAGTGATTGTAACAATAGCAACGGAAAAGTAAATAAACGAACAACAATATATGGAAAGCTCGTAGGCAATGGATCGGTGATAGGGAATTATGCTGGATGCGGATCATCATATAATAATCATAACCTAGGGTGACATAGAACTAGCTCCAATTCATCAATGTAATGTAGGCATGTATTCCGAATATAGTCATACATGCTTATGGAAAAGAACTTGCATGGCATCTTTTGTCCTACCCTCCTGTGGCAGCGGGGTCCTAGCGGAAACTAAGGGATAGTAAGGCCTCCTTTTAATAGAGTACCAGACCAAAGCATTAACACATAGTGAATAAATTAACTCCTCAAACTGCGGCCATCACCGGAAGTAGTCCCGATTATTGTCACTTCGGGGTTGCCGGATCATAACACATAGTAGGTGACTATAGACTTGCAAGATAGGATCAAGAACTCACATATATTCATGAAAATATAATAGGTTCAGATCTGAAATCATGGCAATTGGGCCCTAGTGACAGACATTAAGCATAGCAAAGTCATAGCAACATCAATCTCAGAACAGAGTGGATACTAGGGATCAAACCCTAACAAAACTAACTCGATTACATGATAAATCTCATCCAACCCATCACCGTCCAGCAAGCCTACGATGGAATTACTCACGCATGGCGATGAGCATCATGAAACTAGTGATGGAGGATGGTTGATGATGGCGATGGCGACGGATTCCCCTCTCTGGAGCCTCGAACGGACTCCAGATCAGCCCTCCCGAGAGAGTTTAGGGTTTGGCGGCGGCTCCATATCGTAAAAGGCGATGAATCCTTCTCCTTGATTTTTTTTCTCTCCGAACATGAATATATAGAGATGGAGTTGAGGTCGGAGGAGTTCCAGGGGGCCCACAAGGTAGGGGGCGCCCAGGGGGGTTGGCGCGCGCCCCACCCTCGTCTTGATCTTTTGCCAGTATTTTTTATTATTTCCAAAAATAGTCTCCGTGAAGTTTCAGGTCATTCCGAGAACTTTTGTTTCTGCACATAAATAACACCATGGCAATTATGCTCAAAACAGCGTCGGTCCGGGTTAGTTCCATTCAAATCATGCAAGTTAGAGTCCAAAACAAGGGCAAAAGTGTTTGGAAAAGTAGATATGACGGAGACGTATCAGACGTCAGAGGGTGCTACAGTTCCCTGAGATTGCTTCACTACCCACACGTGAACAATGGTTCAAACACATACTTATCTACAATAATTCACTATGGTAATTACTTACACTATTTTGGTCTACAGTTCCTTCTTTACTCTCTGACTTGACTCCACTATTTTACACAATCGACCACTGTAGATTCCCTGCCATTGCTCTTGCAAGTCAAAGGAAACGGCTCCCTTCCTAGGTTGTGACAAGTGAGGCAGTGCATGTGCGTCACTTGTTGCAACCTAGAATTGGAAACGGCTCCCTTCCCACGTTGTGACAAGTGAGGCAATTCATTCACTCAAAATGTTTTATCTTTTAAACCATGCTAACCCCGATTTGTCTTTACCTTGGATTCCTCACGTCGAGATCTTCAAACTAAATCCCATGTTGATAGGTATCGATAATTTAAACAAAATAGAAGAAAAAAGAACTAGAAGCACGGTTTTTTCCCACCATTTTTTCTTTTCCAAAGAGGATATGCCTCTCGCAAAAGAAAATTTGTGCCTCCACGAGGAGCAAATATGTGACTCTCACGGAAGAAAAAAAAGAGAACACATTTTTTCATTTTTCGAGAGGTACAACTGTGCCTCTTGTGGAAGTAGAT
Source organism: Triticum aestivum (assembly GCF_018294505.1). NCBI lineage: Eukaryota > Viridiplantae > Streptophyta > Magnoliopsida > Poales > Poaceae > Triticum > Triticum aestivum. The sequence continues at coordinate 156,680,597 of NC_057812.1, read as the reverse complement.
TTGTGCCTCCACGAGAAGTAAATATGTGCCTCTTGCGGAACAAAAGAATGCATTTTTTCTAAGAGGTACAAGTGTGCCTCCACGTGAAGTAAAATTGTGCCTCTCGTGGAAGAAAAAAACATATTTTTCCTTTTTCTGAGAGGCATTGTGTTGTAGGGTGGAACCTGAGTGAATATCTTTTCACACTTGGAGGGGAAAAGAGGATGAACACAAGAGCACAAAGAGGAAATTCACTCAAACAAAGACCTAATCACACATCCACTAGAATAGCAAAGTTGAGATCCACAAGTATACATGATCAGTCCAAGAAAAGAATTACAAAGGTAAGGTTCTTCCCACTCCTAAGGAGGTGAGGTCTTGATGGTAGTCTTCTCCAAAAGTAGGTCTTGATATCCACTTGGGATCCTGTCCTAAGAGGTCTAGATCTCCAAGAGAAGTGGTAGAAGGAGCAAACACTACAAAAAAATACACTTCCGTGATGATACATGTTTGTCACAGTAGGTCACGTTTTCTGTCATGCATGTACATCCATGAAATATTTATGATTGAATGAAGATAGTCATACCTGTGTTGTCGTAGAAGTGTTCCATGACATTACCAAAATTATCATCACAGAAGTGTCCACTTCCATGATGATAAATCGTGCGTCATAGAAGTGCTTTCGTCAAGGGTGACCGACACGTGGCATCCACCGTAATGGAACGCCGTTAAGCTATTGGGTCCGGTTTTGGATCCGATAACCCGTTAGCAGCCCCGACCAATGGGGATTTTCCACGTGTAAAATCATCATTGGCTGGAGGAAACACGTGTCGGCTCACCATTGGGACAGATGTCATCCACTCATTGGACCCAAAGCGCCCATGATACGTCGACACGTGGCACGGCCCAACAGAGGCCCATTCCTATGAAAAGGCTGCCCCGTTTGACTTGGTCAAAAGGTGGCGGGCCGACCCATGGCAAGCCTGTTAATGGCATGTTCGCATATAGCCCATTTACAGCCCGCTAACCCAGGGCCCGTTTACGGCCAATCCGAATTAGGCCCAGTAGCGTCATCTGGGCCGTCTAATATAATTCTAGCTTGTTTTAACTTCAGGCCCATGTATGGCCCATGATGTATTTCGTCCCATATGAGGTCCTTAGTAACCCTCGGCCCATTAACGAAATGTGGTGAAACTAGCCCGTAATGAACAGTGTATCACTTTATACCCAGTAATGGCCCATTATTCCGTTGGGCCGTTTCCAGACCATGTTATCTTTCGGCCTTCTCAGGGCCCATTTATTCATGGACTCATTTCCAGTATTCGTTTACTTATGGCTCGTTACTATCATTTTCTGCTTGTGGGCCAAATTCAGCCCGTGGTTACAGTCGGCCCATTTGTGGCCCGTTAATACATTGGGCCGTTTTCATAGTGTCATCAAATACGGCCGATTGACAACGGCCCATTATGGTCGGCCTATGAACGGACGATTTCAACTCTAGCCCATTTACGGCCATAATGTGGTATGTTGTTGGCCCATGTTTGGCCAACCGATCATACGGCCCGGAGAAGGCCCATTAATGATACGGCCCGTAGAAGGCCCATTGTGTCTACGGCCCGTAGAAGGCCCATTGTTTCTATGCCCTGTTGAAGTCCCATTGTTTCTACGGCCAGTAGGAGCCCCATGTTAACTATAGTAAATATGTAGCCCATGGTTATTGTGGCCTAGATTCAAAAAATAGGTTATTGCGGCCACTAGCAAGCCGCAGAAAAAGAACTGCACTGACTACAAGAAAAAAAAATAAACAAGACTATAAGGAAATAAATTAGCAAGCAACTTACGCTAGGCTATCACGGCTATTACACATATTACATCCACTAGGCATCAAAGTTCACCACCAGTGCAAATATAGGGAACAAAGCAACATATAAACGCCGCAGCAAAACAAGTCCAGAACTAAAACCACTTATGAAGAGCTCAAGAAACAATATCCTGGGTACCCGTAATGCTGGCAAGATGCTTAGCAAGCTTATTAAATTTCTCTTGTTTGGCGCTTAAATCCTCCAGCGCTTGTTGTTGCACCAGAAAGTATGCATCTGAATTCTGTAGGGACTTCCTCAGTCCTTCGGCTTTCTGTCGCATAACATTTGATCGATGTCTTTCAACTTGAATTTGAGACTCAATAAGCCGAACTGATTCAGGCAGCAAGTTCGAAGAGCTGGTGCCAGCAGTAGTAGCCAGTAACTCGAACACTACATCAAGACAGGACTTTGGGGTTGTCTTAGTGTCTTCAATATAGTTTTATCAGCTTTCATGGAGACCAACAGGGATGTCTCACTATCTTGAACCTTATCTGCATTACTTCCTTTATCATTGCATAACGGGGTACTCTTCTCCAATATTTTATCTACGTTCTAAAACAGAAACAAACAAACACATCACAGGTTTACAATGTAGTATATGAAACTCATTTTGGTAAACTGGTTCAGTAGTAAGGTGGACAGGATAACAGCATGAAACAAACATATATCTATGTAGTATGGTCACTGTATGGTCTATATCATTCTAGTTTATGTTGCCAAATCAAGATAGATATAGTTCGAATCATATCTATTTAAGACAAAGTGGCATAGACAGAATATAAGTGTGGGAAACTACACAGCAATAACAACACTTGTAATGTGCATGGCATGAGAACATAACTGCTTATTCAATTGAAACTGAAATCAACATAGAGCAAGTTACAATAGCAAACACGTTAAAGAAACAGGTTTAAAACATACCTGTTGCACCATTGAAGTTTCAATTGCATCCTTCAAATTTGAAATTAGTTGATATGAGTAAATACAGTGATGCAAGAGCAAAGTAGTATGAACCATAGCTACGAAACCTGACCTGAGAACAATTCTTCTTCTGCTTTAAGCGTTGACTTGGGGTTCGGAATGGTGGTCCTCGTGCTTTGGGCACTGCAGTTGCCTTACTAACTGCTCGTGTTTGGGTGCTCTGTGGTGGAGACAGTGCTGTGTCAACGGGAACTAGGTTACTATCTTGGTCAAACTGGGTTACTATCTGTTGGGGTTGGGGTTAGAAGGGGTGTAGCTGGTTCTCTGTCCAACTGGGTAGGGGTACAATCTGCGTGAGTCTGGGTTATGTGTGGTGGGGCTGGTTCTTGGGCAAGTACAACCGTGGTTCTATCTCCATCGACAGGTAGCACGATCTTTTCTGAAGACCGTGTTTTTACTCCCACAGATACTGCCATCACCCCCTCCAATTGAAATAGTTGATAAACAAGAAAAGTAATTGAATGTACAAACATTGTAATATAGACAGGTGCAATGGATAGTAGGGAAGAAAACATGGCATGAAATAATTCACATTTATGTGGTCTAACCAAACAGAATAGCAGGACATAATTTCACATATATGATGGCTAATTAAACAGGATAGCATGACACAATTTCACATGTATGATGGCTAACTAAACATGATAGAATGACATTCTTCAAAATATGATGACTATGTAAATAGGATGACATGATATAACTATACGATGTGTCTATTAAAGTGGTTGGCATTCCATAAATCACAAACATGTCATCGATGGAAACATGATGGCATGATATAATTCACGGATAGAATGACATAATTCAAAATATGATGACTATGTAAACAGGATGAGATGATATAACTAAATTATGTCTTTAGAAAATGGGTTGGCATGCCATAATTCAGATACGTGTTGTTTATGTAAACATCATGGCATGATATAATTCAAATATATGATTTATATACTAAGGAAGTGAGCATAGGGAAATCACATATATGATGTGTCTACTAAGGAGATGGCATTCAATATCGTGTATATGATGTAAAAATAAGCATTGCAATACAACATATGCATGATATGAGTAATATAACCCTGCCAAGTTTGAGCATACACCTCAGGGGGATAATAGGACTGGTCATCTGCCTATGAATCCTCCTCTGAAGAGCTATCTGTAACCAGCAAGATATCTGCTTCAGCAGGTAGCATTGTCTTCTCTGAAGACCTTGTTTTCACTCCAGATTTCTCCATCACCAATTCAAATGGCTGATGCACAGGAAGAGCAGTTGAATATACAAACATTGTCGACAAAAGCAATGAGAAATACAAAAAAAGGACGGCATGATATAATTCACATATATGACACTTGGCTAAACAGCATGGCATTGCATAATTCACATATATAATGCCTTGCAACAAGATAGCATTGCATAATTCACATATATAATGTCTTGCAACAAGATGGCATTGCATAATTCACATATATGGTAATTAGACACTAAACAGGTGGCATTCCCACAAAGCATGTCTAAACTAAGCAAATGACATAGCAATGCAAGATACCATACGCATGATATGAGCAACATAACCCTGCCAAGTTAGAGCATGCACCTCGGGGGGGGGGATAGGACTGGTCATCTGTCTCTGAATCCTCCTCTGAGGAGCTATCTGTAACCAGCAAGACATGCGCTTCGTCAGATAGCATTGTCTGCTCTGAAGACCTTGTTTCCACTCCAGATTTTTCCATGACCGTGCCGAATGGCTGATGCACAGGAAGATTAATTGAATGTACTAAAATTGTTGACAAATTTAACACGTAATAAAAAATGATGTCATGATATAATTCACATATAAGATTACTCGCTAACCAGGGTGGCATTGCAAAATTCACATATATGATGTCTGGCTAAACAAGATGGCATTGCATGATTCACATATACTATAAAGAAATTAAACAGATGGCATTGACACAAAGCATGTCTAAACTAAGCAGATGACATCTTTGATGTATACAGTAAGCAATGCAAGGCACCATATGCATTATATTACCAACATCAGCATGCCAAGTTAGAGCGAAGACCTCATGGGGTAAATAGGAGTAGTCTTCTGCTTCTGAATCCCCCTCAAAACAGTTATCTTCCTCTTGATTATGATCCAAAATGGGTGGAGGGGGGCTGCCTTTGCGCCCACCATAGAGCGACGTCTGCATGAAATTTTATTTCCACGCAAGGCTCGTCTCTTTTGCTCTACATGTTCAGTTCCATTGTGTACAATAACTGACATGCATAGGAATAAAACATAGTGAGATTATGTAAGGAGTGCATGCACAAATCCAGAGTGATGGTAGCAAACTGTGGATAGACCCAAAACCAATGATAGCAGGCACATAATAGCTTTAGTTAAAAAATACAGATAATGGCTCCTTTAATCTTTGTTTGCACCCAACATGAAACTCATAGTAGACACCCGAGATTAACCAGATAGTAGATAGATAGTACTGATTGCTGCCCCAATATGTACCCCACAACCATTTAAAAACTCAAGTTTCAGCATAAGGTTGGACCTGGCTTGGAGTCTAATAGGTGAACATGACGATAAAGTAGCATGTCATCATATTAAGCGATGCATAACGTAAGCAGACACGGAAGAGTGCGACCTCTCTTGCGGACCCATGTAGTCCTCAAGGTCATCTGCTCAGTTGATGATGGTAACTCAGTTGTCGTGGCTGCGGCGGCAGGGGAGAATATCTAAGGCGGCGAAGGATAGTCTGGAGAGTGGATCCCTGCTGTGGTGAACCCTTCCGTTGTTGGAGCAGGTGAGCTGGGGTGGAACACAGCACGACAGGAGCAGGACAAACCACACAAGGTTTTGTTTGACACATATCTGTAACAGAAGTAATTGTGTAAGGGCTTGTTTGAATTTGAGGATTCTAACAATGCAGGGATAGGAAATAGACATGAATAGGATAGGAATGCATGTGCAAAACAGAGAATTTAAAAACAGGGGATTTCTGCCAATCTGGGTGTTTGGTTCACAAGAATTGGAAGAACACAGGATGCAAAGAAGCATGGTGAGAATAAGTCAAACCACAAGAAAATGCACGGTTATAATGCTATTATGCTACTATCTCTTAGTCTTGTGCTTCATGAATAGGAATTTGAAAAGGAGGACAAGTGGAAATTAAAATTCCTACGGTTTTTATTTCAAGGAGACACTAAAGGAACAAATCCTACAGTTTTCCTTTGCTCCATTCCTTTGCAGCAAATTCATGAAAAGTAGTACCATAGGAAACTTTCCAATTCCTATGTTTTTCATTCACTTTTCCTTTCAAGCACTGGCGATTCTAGTAGGCGGGCTTGAGCAACCCTACACTAAAAATGTTTCTGTGCTACTTCTATTGCTTTGGAGCCAGGCCACTGCCCTACTAGCTCAGCTCCCAGGGCCATCGACAAATGCACAGCTCGAATGCACAGAGATAAATAATGATGGCATTCAAGAGAGTCCATCACGGATAGCTAAGTTGCCTGGTACCTCACTGCTTGTCATATATTAGGATAAAATAATCGTATTTCCCGTTACTCCGTGTGCTCAGTGGACAATATATATAACATGTAGAGTAAAAAAAGAGATGCAACAAGTGTACAACCTCTTTGGTGAAGCCATGTCGATATCAGCGTGATTGGGTTGGCCGGTGAGGATGCTCCGGCTGACTTGGCTGTCGAAGGATGGGAAGAAGATCTTAGGCGTCTGGAGATGGAGCCCGAGGTACTGCTCCGCTATGATGGAGGGTTTCATCGTTAAAGCAGCTCCGGCGAGTTCTACGACACCGAGGCTGAAGCAGGACAAGAGAGACAACGTTAACCTGAGTGGAATTCTAATAGCATCTCCAATAGATGACGTAAAATACATAACCACAAAGTGCTAGATGTAAAATACATCAGCCGCTCATCTCTGAACTTAACTGTCGAAACTGAATTTAACTGTCGAAACTAAACTTAACTGTCGAAACTGAATTTTGCTGTCGTAACTGAATTTTGCTGTCGAAACAGAATTTTACTATCAAAACTGAACGCACTAGAGGTGAGGCTACATGTCAGTCGACTGACTTTTTCATCTCTGGTCAATCGATTTTGCAGCCATTGGATACGAAATCAAGGGCCTGCAGTTCATCTTCAACCTCCACCCCCTGAGCCACAAGCCACCACTAGCCGAACAGCCGCACCCCGCCCGCCCTGAAAACACTCCCCACCGCCGGTCCGCCGCCGCCCCGGCCATCCCTCTAGGCCCCCCCGTGCCGAGCTTTTTCGCCGGCGATCCCCACGCCACCGCCCCACCACCGCCAGTGACCACTTCCCCCACCCTGAACCCTAAGATAGCTAGTGAGGTACCTCTCCGGCGAGCCCCCCTTCCCGCTGTGGCTGGTTCTTCCTTAACTCTAGCGAGCCACACCACCCCCTGAAAATCGACTGACCCAAAAATCGATTCAGTCGACTGAAGTGTAGCTAAATCGGAGCATCACAAGCAAGAGCAAGAGCGAGATCAGCAGCGCGACCAAGAGCAAGAGCAATAGCAAACAAGGCAGGGGACCGAGAGCAAGAGCAGAGCAGCAGCGCGAGCGAGACCTAAAGCATTAGCAGCTCCTACTGATGTGGACGGTGCCGCCGAGGGAGCGACATCATGGAGGAAGTGGCCGGCGACGCCGCCATGGATGGAGCCGCACCATGTCGGCTTAGGACCGAGCGTCGGCAGCACCGTGAGATCGAATCAAGAAGAAAATGCGGCGATTACTAAACAACCTCTTTGGTGGCGTTGATTAGGCTGCAGCTTCATCCGAGGAAACAGTGATGATGATGCTCTTCTAGTGGTGCAGGTGAAGACGGAGGTGTAGGAATGGAGGTGGCGCAAAAGACGAGGGGAACATCGGGGCAGCTCCTTGGAGGTGCAGGATGGGGTGGCTGAACTGGCGGGACGACCAGATCGGCGACGGCTCCTCATCCGGTACAGTGGATGGGGGGCATCGAGGTGTTGTTGTGGACGACGTCGTCGGGGAAGAGGCTCCGGCTGGGTGGCAGACGAAGGAGGGTGTGGGGCTTCGCGGGTTTTCCCGACCTCAGTGAACGAATGGGTGGACGGATGGGATGGGAGTGGGGAACCATGGCTTAGGGACACGCTTGTCCGAAATGTGGGGTAAGTTACGAAACTATCCCCACCGATTTGAGGCGGTTCTTTCGGTTCAGGGGTATCACAGGCATTTTGCGTGTCGGGATTTCACAGGAGGTGGGAGTTTTCGCGCGTGTTGTAATTTTGGAATAGCAAGGCATGGGTTGAGATGGAGGGTGTTGTCGGAGCACAACAAGACAAAGATATTTCTTAAATATTTCGGGCTAACAAGGCGCGGGTTGAAATTTCCGGACAAGCCTAACGTGTATTGTACCAAATCAATTCACACTACAAATGCCATTCAAAACTTTGAATTCGTGTTATGTTCAATTAAAATATTTTGCTATGTGTATAATGCATGCAACCTACTACTCAAATGAATGTTTTAGTGCATTCCAAACGTATATACTACCGCTTCAATATGAACTAAATTTGAATTCGTTTCTTTATTTGAATAAGATCTAAAATAATGATTGTTGTGAAGTCAAATCATTTGAATTCATTTCTCTGTTTTAATAAGATCTATAATCATCATTATTTTCAAGTTAAACCATCGTTTGTGTATTATCTTCACAGCACACCACATGATTAGTCTCGAGTTACATATGAACTATGTGTACTATATGAACTCGAACTCAATTTTTTGAATACACTTTATGTTGATTTCAAATCATAGTACATTTCAAGCTCTAGCTAGATCTTCATAATCTAAACCATGTCTCATATGTATAATGTGTTTATCACATTATGTATGGTGCCCCGCCCCCTACGCCTACAAGTATTTAGATGTGAGTTGCAAACACCACACATTACCACAAATTCAAATAAAATGTGAGAATGTTCGATATATAGTATTGTTTAGATTGTTCGATATTTAGTTGTAAGCTGCAAACGCCACACATTATCACAAATTCAAATAAAATGTGAGATTGTTCGATGTATAGTATGGTTTAGATTGTTCGACATTTAGCTGTGAGTTGCAAACGCCATGCATTATCACATTATGGTATAACATGTGCAAAACCACAACACGCGTATCACCGCTATATTCATGCATGCATATGTTTAAAACACTATGATCTCCTATTCAAATATATGAATCCACTTTCATATCAAATTATGATCTTTGTTAGTCTCTTACACCCACACAATCCTCTAACCTTTGTAGCTACCACTAACTTTCTCTCGTGCATGCACACGCCCTCCTCGCCCTCCCCCTCCCTCAGCATTCTATCCATCGCGCACATTCATTTTTTTCTTTAGGTCATTCTCCCACAGTCTCCACAACTCCTTTCGACACACACCGATCGATAAACCTCTCCAGCGATGTCTGCCTACAACATACACACGCACCTTCAATCTCCTCCTTTATGTGTCCTTGCCTCGTGTCTCTCATACGGTCCCACACACGTGTAAACTCTCGCCCCTCTTTTCATCGATCTCACAACCGCACACTCCTCCCCCTATCTAGCTAGTAGCTGGGCCTCTCGCACCACCTCCTAGCTCCATTCTCTCTGTCTATCCGTCTCGCCGGGCCTTATTTGCCTCTAACAAATGGACGTACACCGACCGATCTCCCGCTATACATATAGCTAGCTAGGTCCTTATAACTCGTTATTTCCCACGCTCGATCGATCTACCTCATTAGTTATGTCTCTCCCTTCCTCCGACAAACAACAATTGATCTACCGATCTAGTTAGGTTTGCTTACCAAACACATGGTTCCCCTTCATCATCCATGGATGCGTCCCGACAGATCTATCACGCACAAGCACACACAGAAACACATCCCCACTCTTATTGATAATATTGCAGTTCCACCCTCAGTTTGTCTAGTAGGCCTCTCGCACCATCTTCGAGAAGCAACTCCATCACCCATCCAGCACTCTACCCCTCTCCCTCCCTATCTCTCTCCTCTCTCTTTTTGTCCCATCCTATTTCCCGTCCTTCAGTTATGTATGGATGTCGACTGATCTCCCTCAAGACATAGCTGGGTCTCTCCTTCTCAACACATACATGAGTCGTTCTACCTCTATAGTTAGCCCTCTGCCAACCCCTCCCCCCCCCCCTCCCCCCCACACACACACACTGATACATCGAGTGCTCTAGTCATGTCTCCCTGCCACACACAAACTTGACTTGTGCCCTCTGACGTTCCTGTAGGTCAGTCGCCCTATATCTTTGACTTGCACACACACAATTTCGATGGCTCTCTTCATCGATATCGCACCCACCCACTCGATCCTCTCTTCGACTCTATCGATATCTATGACCCCTCCCTCTCTTCTCGTGGATCGCCCGGCCCTCTATATATGATATGGATAGGTCTCCATTTCACACACATTGCATGCAAAAAATTTTTTTGAGATGTCATCGACACATATTCCCACAAATACATTCATGAATCAACCTCCCGCCCCCTAACAAAAAACACTCACAAACGCACAAGCCATTTGTCTAGGTTTGTATCTCTCACACACACCCACGTAGGTGGGGGACGTGCACAAAGAGAAGAGGTGCACGCACGGCGCACGTACTCCCGTCTCTTTCCCAACCACACCCGTGTGGGTACACGGTGGAGCTCATTTCTGTACGAAAATGCAGCCCACGTGGTAATTTGACATGTGTACTGGTTGTCCACTAGATGGAGGGAGGATCGTCTACCACGGGTGAACAAACAAATTGCGACTTGACGCATTATGTTAAAAAAAGAGGCAAACCATGTGGGGCCTACCTTAGAGGCAAGGCTCTATACACACTGGAGTACTTTTGATGTGTCCCGTCAACTCGCAGAACGAGGAGAAGCTTTCTTAGTATGCCGTCTCCCCCGCCCACGGGCGCGATGGCTCGCAGGATGAGGTGGAGCTTGCTTACTAGTAGTAGTAGTACTGTACGCCTTATGCCCGCTCCCTCGCCCACGCGCGTGATGGCTCGCAGGACGAGGATAAAAAATTTCTACTCCCTCCGTTTACTCCTCATCCCTACTACCTTGGTTAGAGAGATTATCATATTGTTTGGAATATATATGTCCTTTAGTAGATTTCAATATGAACTACTAGTACATACTGCAAACACTGATGTATATAGACGTATTTTAGAGTGTAGATTCACCCATTTTGCTCAGTATGTAGTCCATATTGAGGCCCTGTTTGGTTCATAAGTCCTAGGACTTTTTCTAGTCCCAACTAAAAAGTCCCTACTCCTTAAAAAGTCCCTCCATGTTTGTTTTCAGGGACTAAAAAGTCCCTAGTCCCTCCCTAGAGGTTATTGAATGACCATGTTACCCCCAGTATACAGAAGAATAACAACCAAACAACACCATGGGGCAGGGGGGCAATGGGTGCGGGGAGGGGCATTGTTGGAAAAGTCCCAAAAAAGACTCTCCTTGAGAGTCTTCTTCATTAAGTCCCAAAAAGCAAGTTTTAGTCCCTAGTAGTCCCTCCTGTTTGGTTAAAAAGTCCCTAAGAGGGACTTTTTTCTAGTACCTACACTAAAAAGTCCCTGGAAACAAACACCCCCTGCATAAAGTTGAGACACTTATTTTGGAACGGAGGGACTACATATTTGCTATGATCTGTCAATCATTGAGATGCAATAGCATGCATGTTAGTCTCCTTTGTATTTGATGAAATGTTGCAACGGGCAACCTTGGATGCAAGATACATGTAAAAGAAGCTGGAAGCTTCATAGCATTGTACTATCTCGCTGATAAATTACAGTACGTACTATACTAGTACTTCCTCCGTTCCTAAATATAAGTCTTTGTAGAGATTTCACCATGAACCACATACGGATGTATATAGATGCATTTTAAGTGTAGATTCATTCATTTTGTTCCGTATGTAGTCCACCTAGTGGAATCTCTACAAAGACTTATATATTTAGGAACAGAGGGAGTACTATGTAAAGAGTTAGGTGTCGCACGGTGTCCAGAAAATATGGTGATAGTGTGAGGTGGGCCATGTAATCACTGAGCCTGCGTGTTTTCACTGCTCTTGCACTCCTCCGCCGTAAGAATGGAGAAAATTGAAATCTAGTAGTACCTCCTTTCACCGAAAGCGTGGGACATCCAGCAGTCCTACCACCTCAGTAATAATTACCAATGAGCCGTCAAATCACATAGACCCAGCAGTAAGTTGGACGGACGAAGCAACCATCACCCTTGAATCCACTTCTCCCTTCAACGCAGGCGCCAGTGAGAGGTCACGTCTGCTCTGCTCGGGCATGAATGCGGCACCGATTCTGTGGAGCGGCGCTGACCGTTTCAGGCGGGAAGCGCACGCGGGTGATGGAGGGGCTTTGGGTGGGCCAGGCTGGTCAGGAGCGGGCATGGCAGTTGTCCGCCTGTCCCTCTACCGGACGCCCGAAAACGAGAGGATGCACCGAATCTCACGGCTAAAATCATACACTACACACCATCTCTCTATAGGAGTAGGTCGATCTGTCGCTCTCTCTGACACACACATGCTGTTAAACACACACACACACACACGCACACACAGGTTCATAGAATAGGAAAATCGTGCTAGTGCGAAGCCAAAGGAAGTGAGATACAAATGGAGTGCGAACAAGAAGAGAAGAGGTGACGAATATTCCATCAAACCTGGACTGAGGAGTAGTACGCCCTCTGTCTAGGTGTTAAGTCATCTTACGGAAATCAGATATTCCCAAAATGTTTAGGCATCATCCATTAACTTCGCATATCAATTCCCTCCTGGCCTCGTTGCTAGCGAGCATTGTTACTTAGTGAGCGTGTGGATCCTTAGCAAGAATAGCTTATATCATAGCCGGGCAAGGTTAGGTGTTTGGAACTGTTAAAATATGTTAGCTTTTGTGGGCCAGCTAGCTTGGGTGGGCTAGAAAAACCTTGCCAGCTCAGGAGAGCCAGATCGGCTCGCTTCCGACGGCTAACTTCGCGTAGTAGTAACATAGACTAGTAACATATGCATGTTACTAGTCCAAGTTACTCACCACTATGACCAGCCTAAGCAATGTAACCAAACGCTCCTTACTCTGCCTTGTTATCTCCCCCGGAAACCCAATGCATGGAGCGCAACTACGCGTTGATCAATCAAGAAATCAAAGTCGGCTTGCAAGCGAGTTAATACGTGGCCCTGCATGGTAGCTAAAATGGCATCTCTTAGTTGTTTGGATTAATTGTTGTGTTTAGAGATAGAAATCAGGGCTTTGATTGGAGGAATGACCGGTCAAGTTTCTCCTTCTCCTCCAATCTGCTTGCACCTTGGTCCCGCTGCACCTTCTAACATGACTTATTACTCCTAGACGGAGGGAGTCGTACGAGATACGGTGGCACACTAACTTAGGTCAAATACAGGTGCCCAAAATTGTGTGCATGTTATAATAAGGATTCGCTTAAAATAGTACGTGAGCGAACAGAGGGATCAATTGGACAGTGTTCCCGAGCAGTAGCGAGATGTGTGAGGTAAGATACACCGCTGGCGCTTTTAATTTTTTCTTATTAATTTTTTTGTTTCACCCTCTGACTGGTGGGACCCAACGTACTACGTGGACAGAGGTAAGGTGACTAAGGCTGCATTATTTCTGCACCACTGTGGATAGTCTTACCACCAAATCCACATGACACGATTATGATTTAAATCCCAATGACTCCCACAAAAAAAACATGGCTTGCTTGTCACACGAATGCAGGAATGTATAAAAGGTTATTTTCCTCTCATTGAACATAACGGGAGGGTTGTGTAGCTGGTTAGCCTGTTCACTCATCAAACTTGAGGTCTCGGGTTCGATAACTACACTTGAGCATAATTCGTGCCAGGAGGATTCTTTGACTGCTCAAAATGGATGGATACAGAGCTATATGATCAGCTGCAGCCTCGGCGCTTGTGTTCTAGGGTTTGCACTCTTCAGACTCTCTCGAGTATATATATACACGCTGGAGCCTCAGCGATTGTAGTTGCTCTCTTCACACTCTCTCACCCTCTCCAGATCTAAACAAGACTTCGTTGGCCTCTCTCTCTCCCCTCACTGCTGGTCTGCTTGTAGTTGCTCTCTTCACACTCTCTCACCCTCTCCAGATCTAAATAATACTTCGTTGGCCTCTCTCTCTCTCCCCTCACTGCTGGTCAAAGAGCTGGCAGGATCCGTCTGACGGGAAGGGAAGGAGGCCTATGTTGTCACCGTCGGCGAGGGAGGGAATCCACTACCGGCGCAGCTGTTCACTTTCACCCAGCGGCGGCGCGGGAGGGCCTCCGACCCCTTCTTCTTTGCTGCCGTACATAGTGTGGGCCGAACGGCCTCCGGTCGCCCACCGAACCACACCCCAAGAACCTTAAGGTATAATTTACTTATTCCACATGCATTGCTCTAGCTGCATCTGGTCTTTTTCCGCTTCTGCACTTGATTCTAGGTGTTGGATCAAATAGGAAATAAGTGGGGAAAGTTGTATACCATGAATCTAGGACGTGGTTCAAAGAGGAAAGGAATGGGGGAAAGTGGTGCGAAAAGTTGTATAGTATGAATCTAGGACGTGGTTCAAAAAGGAAAGGAAGGGGGAAAGTTGTATCGCATGAATCTAAGACGTGGTTCAAAGAGGAAAGGAATGGGGGAACGTAGTGGGGAAAGTTGTATAGCATAAATCTAGGACGTGGTTCAAAGAGGAAAGGAAGTGGGAAAGTACTAGTATAGACTGGCTATCCAGCACCTACGTTGGTCGAAAAGGGAAAACAATGACAAACGCAGTACGCACATCTCTAACGAACTGATCTTTTGTTTTGTTTTGGCGGACAAGGCTGTAGAGTTTGAGCAGGACTAGATTTGCAGCGCTCAAATAGAGAAAGGTGTCTAAAGATAAAAAAAACTGGGACCAACACAAATATGCTCTTTGGTTGTTTGTTCTTTGTTGCAACAAACTGTGCATCACCCCAGTACATCGGTAGATGCACATGGTGCTGGTGCGTCCACTGTCCCATGCAACTCTTTAGCTGTTGTTAATCTAAGGCCCTATTTGGTTAAAAACTCCCTAGTCCCTACCTGCTTGGTTCCCGGGAGTAAACATGGAGTAGAGATTATTAAATGACATGCTAAAAGACCATGTTACCCATAGTAATGAACTAATAGAGACAAGGTGCGATGCATGGCAGGGTCTTCTTTCTTTAGTCCCAAATGCCCACTTTTAGTCCCTAAAAGTCCCTCCTCTTTGTTTTAGATGGGACTGACACGGAGTTTTTTAGTCCCTCCATCAAAATGTCCCTGTAAACAAACACCCTCTAATAATGCCGCTAGAAAATTGATGCAATGCTACAGTTAAAGGCAAATTACATGTTTAATGAATTTTATTATTAATATAATGTCTCTATTAATATTAATCAATGCCACAGTTTGAGAAATGCTACTGTCTTGCTTTCTTTCCCATTTAGATAAGGTAGATGCTTATTTTTGTTGGCTTATGTGTCATCCACCGTTATCGACCACTAGTTGTTTCCTTTGCACCTCTGTGTAAACAGGGTTATCTATTTCACCTCGTTGCCATTGTGACCTTTTGTTGCACTGCACAAAACACTTTTGTTTTAAGAGTGTTTTGTGCTGTTCAACCAAAATGTCACACCGACAACGTTGCTTGATTGCTTGATCTTAGTGGAACTGCACAAGAGGATATCTTACTTTCTATTCGTGTTGGCAAATTTGGTTCAGATCTTCTTCTTGTGAGTTGTTTGAATTCCGTGTCATGAGACGTCAGTACTAGCCTTCTTTCACATGATTCTATAGTGTGCTTTCATATGTTGTGCTACTTGTACGGTAATGTTGCTTGATTTTAGTGAACTGCACAAATGGAGACAAGACTTCCAATCTGTGTGTGCACCGTAATATCCCATTGAGGTAAGATAAGGATATTTCACAACTGTTGGCCTGTATTTTGCCACTTTTATCAGAAAATTAATGTCATTGTTTAGTGCTATACTTGTGCAACCTAATTGACATGCCAAATCTTACATTGAAGGCGAAGCTTGTCTATTATTGAACCAAGTGATGAAGGGGAAGAACAAGCGGAAGAAAAACAAAAATCAACTCCCGGTGCTATAATGAAGCACTGGAACTATGGTGACACAAGTAATGATATAGTTTTGCATCTTAATTTATTGCTATGGATGGAACGAGCAATTGTTTTGCCACTGATTTGATGCCAGTCTTAATGTAATACGTAATTATCTCTACTTGTGAAAACAAGGATCTTCTTTGAAGATACCATATATTTTAGTGGAACTGCACAAGAAGATGTTGGAAACATTAAACTAATCGAGGAGTATATAGTAAGCATGGCCACCACAGTAGATAGCAATAGAAGGTTCCGGAGAAATGCTTCATCTGTATGCTCTACACAATAAGCCTCCTGACAAAGGTTGGTACTCGCCCACTGATTTCATCCATATGATTGAGCTTTGTCATCTCTATTGGTGTTGTGCTACTGTTTAGATACTGTCATCAAAAAGTGGTATTGTCCTTGAGAAGTGCTTCATCTGTGTTGTTTTAAACATTTCCTTTCCTTTTTTTCGAGCAAACAGGGATGCTAGCATTTAGTTGTCCTCTTGTCTTTGCACAACAGGATCATCCTCCTCTGAAGAAGAATATGGTGTACGTGAAGTGATTAGTTCTGATTATGCTAGGATGAAGAAGCCCTGTCTATCTTCTCATTAGAAGGAGCAGTTGAAGGATGGTTACATTACCCCCCACAAGACCAAACTAACTTCAGCTCAGAAGGACTAACAAATCTCCATTTTCTTGCTGTGATGCGCGAGTACAATGTTGTTCTAGGATTCTTTCCGGTGAGTTCCATTTTTCTAAAAGTGTGCTCTACGTGGACCATGTAGGTGCCAATTTAAACTGTCAATTCATAGTACAGTTTTCTTTATACTAATCACTTTTATTGTATTTGTGCAAACAGGGGTGCTCAGCTTGATTCCAGCGGGAACTGCATAGAATGTTCATGAATACATTGCATCATTTATTTCCACCACAAGAAAGGAGGTGCCGAGCGAATTTGGTTGATTTTGGTGGAACTGCACAAGAAGAATAGCTTGTTTATTTAGCATGAGGTGCCATGTCAATGTCCAAACTGATGGCAAACCCTTCCCATTCCACAATCGTAGGCAATTTGATATTTTGGAATGGGACAACCTTGTCAAATTTTGCTCATTGATTTTAGCAAGAAGACATGTGTTTGATATTTTCAAATGGGACGCCCTTTGCTGTCAGCAGCGTCTATCCATTTTTTTCTTTATTATTTAGATGTGAAGTAAATATTGGCTCTGACATGTGAATCGCTTAGGTGCATAATCATCGATTGTTTTGAATGTTCTCTATGAATTGACAGGCTTGTGTGTTTGATTGCAATATACAGGAACGCTAAAAAGCTGCTCAAACTCTTTGTACTCCTTCTGTTCCTTTTTACTTCGCACATTTGTGAAAGTCCATACTTTTTTCTATAAGATTGGTCAAAGTGGAGATACTTTGACTGCAGACAAAACTTGTATGCATACTAGAAAGGACCGGAGGGAGTACATGTGAAACTGCAGCAAACGAGGTGATCACCCTGGGAATAATGCTAGTACGTATTGTTTTGCATGTTCATCCAATGCCAGTGATACAAGAATTCAAACTAATCGAAATAAATTCATTCATACACAGTTGAATTTCATATAAACATGCCAGATTTCATTACATTTCATACATTCTTGAACTAAAAAGGGTGCGCTAGATGTATAATTAATTAACCGAAGCCACCCACCTGTGTCCGGTAGCATACAACTGAAGTGCTCAAGTTCTCTAGCAAATGACTGTATCTCATGAGCTTGCTCAACCACGGAGCAGTCTTCAATCATCATGTAATCATAGAATTGATCCATGATGTACAGCTCAGTGCCAGCAACCGGAGGGTAGCAGCGGTGGCCTTACTTGGACACGAGCGGCGGCAACCTACCGTGTTCTACTCTTCCTCGTTTTCTGTGTGGCGCGGCCTCGTTGGCAGCGGGGCAGGGCCTCGGCGGAGCCGGTGATGTCCTCTGTCTTGTTGCCAGCGGGCGGCGCCTCGGCGAAGCGGGGGAAATCCTCCCCCTCGTTAGCGGTAGGATGGGGCCTCGTCAAAGCCGGCGGTGTCCTCTGCCTCATTGTTGGCGCCGCGGAGCCGGCGGTGTCCTCTGCCTCATTGTTGGCACCGCGGGGCCTCAGCGGAGTAGGGCCTCGGCGGAGCAGGGCCTAGTCGACCCCAGCGGAGCGGGGACTTGTCGGAGCCGGCATTGTCCTCTGTCTCATCCTCGGTCTCGCCAAACATCGCCTCGCCCGCTTCATCGCCCTCTTTGTAGGCTGCCACAGCCTCCGCCACCCGCATGCAGTACTGCCAGCGCTCGAGGCGGCCCTCGCGGGTGGAGCGGTACGAGTCGAGCAGCGCCTCCTGCTCCACCCGCTCCGCGGCGATCTACTCCTCCGCCTGCGGGTGCTCCTGGAGGAGATGGTTGTTGTAGGCGGCGTCGGTCTGCGCCTCCCGGAACTGGTCCTCACACTTCTGCCTCTCCGTGTACATATATTGGGCATGGGCCTCACCGATGGTCATGGTGCAATGCACCGGCGAGGATGGCGCCGAGGAGGGGGTTGGCGCCGAATCGTCGACTACCATGTTCTCCATTGGGACGTCGCCGTCCTCCGGCTGCCTGCCGGCCAACCAGTCGGCAGCAATGACTGCCATCTCCTTGTGGTCCATCGTCCGCCCGTCCCGAAGAGCGTTGGAGCGCGAGGAAGCCATGGTGGGCAGTAGTGGTGTGGACAGGAGAAAGGGAACGGATGCGGATGACTGTGGCTATGGCCGGCGCAGCAGTTTATATAGCAATGGTGGGCGTCTGAGGGACGGACATGTGGCGCTGGAGTAGCCTCCTCGGCAACCACATATCATTAATGTGGGCGGCAGAAGGACGGGCGGACGGTACTTGTGACGTTTGAAGGTGGAGCAATCACCTACACCGGGAAGCGGGGCGGGCGGCGCTGACCATTTTGGGCGAAAAGCATGCGCGGACAAGGGAGGCAGTCTGGGTGGGCCAGGGCAGTCAGACTCATACTTAGCAGTGGGTCGGTCCAACAGCCAGATATGCTGGCTCGCCAGCTAGCTCGCCGAGATGAGTGACGACAATCAGACAATGGACATAGCTTCCGACCAGGAGCCGGCGCCACTGTCCAAGCCGGTTCATGCCGTGTTCACCATAGAGAAGGTGCGGCCGCACTTTGACGCCCTAATGGCGGAAGAGCTACTAGCGTAGGAGGACCTGTGCTGCAACCTCCGTCTCCTCAATGAGCACCGGTGAACAAGCGAACGACAATGCCGTCGCGGACATGTGGCCCTTTGATCCTGGCTTCCCGAATGAGCAGCGGGCGCTATATCAGACCATTCGTAGGGCCCGCGAGGCCCTCTCCATCGTCCTTCGAGTTGTTGCGCTCGTCATGGTGCCGCCGTCTCGCGTTCTCAGCATGGTCAACGGACATGAGAATGAGGAGATGACTTTACTTGGAGAGGATGACAGTGGGGACCCACCAGGGCCATAGCCGCACGTACGCAAGTGCCTCCTTATTAGTATATAAAACTATAAATTTTTTTGCTTCCTCCTGGTTTCTTGACATCACGGTCCCACACCATTGTCAACCTATGTAGTCAATAAATGAGAGAATTACACAAGAAGCGACCGACAGCTGGGACCAAGCAGCTCGAGCAGTATTTGTGTTTTTGAGGTGTGAGCACTACAGAGTTTTTCTTCAGCGATGTTTAGCCCCTATATTACTGTTTCTCCTCTGAACAACAACGAAAACATCGCTGCAGGTATTAACTGGGCGGGTTGTGGCCCGTCTACCCTAGGCCAGATATCCAGCCCAGATATTAATTTTTTTTCAAGCTGAAAATGGCTAGAACAACTATACTTCTTTTAGGAATACCCAGACAAGGTCAAGTTGTTATTCTCCGCCCCGCTGGGCTGCAAATCTTTCCTAGGAGGGATGCATTAGGCTTAACAAGAAAATGGGCTTAAAGAAATAATAAATGAGATGTAATTATAAAAACTGGGCAGTAACTATAAAAACTGCACCAAACACGTAATTACTTTATAAAATATATTTTTTGGATATTGAAAATTTTAATTTCATTAATTGTTTTGAGCGCAATGTTTCGTTGGATTTTTATGTAGTATAAATTTATATTGAAATTGTATTTAATATGACTAGAAATTTCGGGATAAATATATTTTGGATCCCATCAAAATGTGAGGAATTTTATTGAATTCTTTTTAACGGTTGGTTGAAATGGGCTATACTTTTAAGAAACTATAAATGGGTTGTAGTAAATTCCATTAGAATTCAAAAATTGGCTGCACATTCTTACAAATCTCAAATGGGCTATAAGTTCTCTGACACACACTTGTGGCCTTACTAAGTTGATGCGTCCCCTAAAAAAAGAGTTGACACGTATGCAAGGCTTTGTCAAATTATAGTCAACACACTACTACGAAAAGGGCTATAGATGAAATTGACACTAATGGCGCAACAGAGAAGAGGTGCACCACTACTATATACTAATGGCGCACCATGTGGTGATGAGCCATTAGTGTGGAAGACACTAATGGCGCACCAGGCACAAGGTGCGCCACAAGTAACAATTTTTTTTTCATTTTTCCAAACATACTAATGGCGCATCCTGGCAAAGTGCGCCATTAGTAGTTCTAACTAGTAATGGCACACCAGCCATGGAGTGTGCCACTACTGTATTTTTTTTATTCTTTTTTTGCAAAACTACTAATGGCGCACCGTTGCAAAGTGCGCCATTACTAGTTTAAACTAGTAATGGCGCACTATGCCACGGTGCGCCATTAGTATATATATATATATATATATATATATATATATATATATTTTTGCAAAACTACTAATGGCGCACGGCCAGAGGTGCGCCATTAGTATGTTGGGTTACTAATGGCGCATGGCTGTGTGGTGCGCCATTAGTAACCTGGGACCAGCTAAATATTTTGGACAGCCACACCTACACACTCACTTTCCCCACTTCATTCCCTCCACCTCCTTCTCCAAGCTTGTCGGCTGCCTCCTCCTCCTCACCTCATTTGCACCATAGATTCATCAAAATTAAGTGGTGAAATTACCTTTTTTTGATAGGTAAGTAAGGGGAAAGCTATCTTCATGTTGTAGATCTACTTTTTTTCTCCCTAGCTCGCTCCAACAACGTGCACATGCACTTTTTGTGGCCTAGCTAGATCTATGTATGTTTGTGGTGTTGCATATGTTTGTGGTGTTGCATATATGTTTGTGTTTGCAGGTACCGGTATTTGAAATGCGATAGTTGCCAATATTTTGCCGGAATGTTGATTCATTTCCGTTTCGGCGAGAATTTTGGCACTATGCATTCTTTTTGGTCCTATTTTTAGGGAAAGTCATGCCAAATTTTTTCTTGGTTCTAAAATATCGTTTTGCTCTACCCCGCAGGCGACCATGGTCCGCACGATGACCGAAGGCATCGTGAATAGGTTTTTGAGCTCCGCGAAGGCCGAGATGCTTCAAAAGAACGAGACGGAGATAAGATGTCCGTGTCGAAGATGCAAGCTGAAGAGCCTTATTGCGGACCCGGATTCCGGGCAGGTGCGGGACCACCTGCTCTTGCGTGGTTTCATGGATGGCTATCGGTGGCAAGGTGATGAAGATGACTATGAAGTCGTCCATGGGGGCCGGGCAAGAAATGAGGAAGGGCAGCAAGACAACCACCGCGGCTCGGGCGGGCGAGAAGACGAAGAATCTCCAGGACATGATCACGACGGTGATGCTGTACACAGTCATCATGTAGAAGATGCCGGACATGATGATGAGGAAGATGCCGGAGCAGACGAAGGGCATGATCATGAAGATGAAGATGCCGGCGGAGCAGACGACGATGGACCATCGATGGGCTGGGTGCAGGACCCTCATATTCAAGAGCTGCTTCTCAAGCAGACGGATAACGCAAGAGCTGCCGCCCGAGAGAAAGCCAAGCTGGATCAACTGGAGATAGACGCGGTTACTCCATTGTATGAAGGATGCAGACCCGAGGATACCCGCCTGAAAGTAACGCTCATGGCTCTGGAGATGAAGGTAAAACACAAAATGACCGACGCATGCTTCGACGAGAACATGTCATTCTGGCACGAACGTCTTCCCAAGGGGAACAAGTGCCCGACCAGTTTCGAGGAGGCGAAGAAAGTCGTGTGTCCTCTGGATTTACCGCACGTGAAATACCATGTGTGCATGAACAATTGCATCATTTATCGGGACGAGCACGCGGAGTCTACCATATGTCCGGTGTGCGGCGTCACTCGATACAAGAAGAGGAAGAAAGCTCCTCGAAAAGTGGTGTGGTACTTTCCGATCACTCCTCGTCTGCAGCGGTATTTCGCGGACCCTAAGGTAGCAAAGCTCCTGCGTTGGCACGCGGATAGGGAGGAGAAGAAGCGAGAAGATGACGCAAATGACCCGGAGATAAATAAAAAAGACAAGATGCTGAGTCACCCTAAGGATGGGAGCCAGTGGCAAGCGTTGAACTTCGAACACCCAGAATTTGGGAAGGATCCAAGGAACATCGTGCTGGGCGCGAGCACCGATGGAGTCAATCCGTTTGGCAGCCAGAGAAGCACACATAGCACCTGGCCTGTGTTTGTGTGGATGTACAACCTTCCCCCCTGGTTGTGCATGAAGAGGAAGTACATTCACATGAGTATGCTAATTGAAGGGCCGAAACAACCAGGGGACGACATCAATCTGTATCTGGGGCTGCTGAAAGAGGAGCTAGACACGCTGTGGAAAACGCCAGCCAATACGTGGGACGCCGCAGAGAAAGAATATTTCCCTATGAGAGCCGCACTGCTCACGACGGTGCACGACTATCTCGGTTACGGATATCTCGCGGGGCAGGTGGTCCACGGATTTTCTGGATGCGTCAGGTGCATGGATGACACAACGTATCGCCAGCTAGATAGAGATCCCGGGTCTTCGAAAACCGTGTTCATGGGACATCGAAGGTGGCTTCGCGACGATGACCCGTGGAGGAAACGCAAGGATCTGTTCGATGGTGAAACCGAACCCCGAAGACGCCCGCGTACGAGGAGCGGCGAGGAAATAGATGAGCTGTTGAAAAATTGGAAAGATTGCCCACTGCCGGGAAAGAAGCAAAAGGCGCCAGAGCCGGGAAAGAAGCGAAAGGCGCCAGAGCCGCTGCTGAAGGTATGGAAAACGAGGTCTGTTTTCTGGGACTTGCCGTACTGGAAGATCCACCGTGTGCCTCACAGCCTTGATGCCATGCATATCACGAAGAACGTGTGCGAGAGTCTGCTTGGTACCCTGCTCAACATGCCAGAGAGGACCAAAGATGGGCCGAAAGCAAGGGCAGACTTGAAATCAATGGGCATCAGGTAGGAGCTTCACGCTAATGATGATGATGATGATGAGGCGAAGCAGGACACAGAAAGTCGTCGCAAAGGCAAAAGGGCCAAGAAGACGGGAAATGACTACCCTCCCGCGTGCTTCACTCTAAGTCAGGAGGAGATCGAGCAGTTTTTCACCTGCCTCGTAGGAGTAAAACTTCCTTACGGTTACGCGGGGAAGATAAGCAGATACCTAGACCCAGCGAAGCAGAAGTTCAGCGGGATGAAGTCTCACGACTGTCACGTGCTGATGACGCAGATACTTCCAGTTGCAATCCGTGGGATCATGGACGCGCACGTCCGTGAAACGCTATTTGGCCTATGCAACTTTTTCGACGTCATCTCTCGGAAGTCGGTTGGCGTGAGGCAACTCAGAAGGCTACAGGAAGAGATCGTGGTGATACTATGCGAGCTTGAGATGTACTTCCCGCCCGCATTCTTCGACGTTATGGTGCATCTGCTGGTCCATATCATGGAGGATATCATCCAACTCGGGCCGACGTTCCTGCACAGCATGATGCCGTTCGAAAGGATGAATGGTGTCATCAAAGGATACGTTCGCAACATGTCACGTCCAGAGGGAAGCATAGCCAGGGGCTTTCTGACCGAAGAGTGCATCTCCTACTGCATGAATTATCTAGGCATCGAGAACCCCGTTGGTCTGCCCGTCAACAGGCACCTCGGCAGGCTCGCTGGATGGGGTCACCGTGAGGGTCGCCGCGAAATGCATGTCGACTTCGAGGGTCGACCCGCCGACTTTGAAAGAGCAAACCTAGTCGCGCTACAACACATAGACGTGGTCGATCCTTGGGTGGTAGAGCACAAAACCTTTATTGAGAAGACGTACAATGACCGAGGCCAACAGAGGACGGACGGAGATATAATCAAAGAGCACAACTCATGTTTCACGCGTTGGTTCAAGCAGAAGCTTCTGTCGTACCCTTTACATGAGGATTCTTCCGCGGAAGAACAACTCATATTCGCCTTGTCACAGGGCGCCGAGCACAACCTGATGACCTATGAGGCGTACGATATCAACGGCTACACATTCTACACCGAGGACAAGGACATGAAGAGCGATGGTTATCAGAACTCCGGGGTAACGATGGAATCCTACACCGGTAACGACAAGGACAGATACTACGGAAGGATCGAGGAGATCTGGGAGCTGAGCTACGCTGGAGAGAAGGTCCCGATGTTCCGTGTTAGATGGGCCAAGAGCGTCCTAAAAGAAGACCGGTATTTCACCACCATGGTTATACCCGAAGCCAAATCCAAGACCGCGGGCGCAAACGTCACCGCGAAAAATGAGCCATGGGTACTGGCTTCCCAAGTGGACCAATGCTTCTTCATTACCGACCCGTCAAAGCCCAGTCGTGTTGTCGTGAGGAGAGGCAAAAGGAAGATCATCGGAATGGATGGAGTAGCCAATGAGCAAGACTTCGACAAGTACGGCGACCCGAAGATCGAATATGACGACGACGATGAAGTAGCAGCATACACCACAAGAAGAAGCAGGACCACCCTACCTAAAGGACGTCCGTTCCACAGAAGAACTCCATTTGCGAAAAAGAAGGGCAAGAAGATTGTGAAGAGATAGCTAGCTCAGATCGATTGTATTTAAATCGCAGTCTTCATTTCTCAGGCACTTTTTGATATCATGAATATTTTTAAATTTCATGGGCACTTTTTGAATTCATGAATATTTTTTCAAATTTGATGATATTTTTTCATATTCAATATGAAAAAATATTGAATATTCATGAGGACACTCGATCTCGATCCCCCTCCCTCTCGATAGCTATCCCCCTCGCCAGATCCCCCTCGCCGCCGAGCACCCCCCGCACCCTCCCCCCGCTCCACCGCCGCCGACGACCCCCGCACCCTCCCCCGCTCCACCGCCGCCGATGACCCACCGCACCCTCCCCCGCTCCACTTCCGCCGCCGACCCTCCACACCCTTCCCCGACCCGCTCCACCGCCGCCGCCGACACCCCGCACCCTCCCCCACTTTTTGATGATATTTTTAAATAACAAATTTGATGATATTTTCAAATAACAAATTTGATGATATTTTCAAATAACAAATTTGATGATATTTTCAAATAACAAATTTGATGATATTTTCAATTAAAAATAAAAAATAAATTTGATGATATTTAAAAAATTGATGATATTTGATGATATCTTATGTTCTAGTCCTCATGAAAATAACAAATTTGATAAAAAACAAATTATTAGATGCAACAAGAAATAATGAAAAAAAGAAGTTACTAATGGCGCACCAGAGGAGGGTGCGCTATTGCTATCAGAAAAAAAAAGTTACTAATGGCGCACTAGAGGAGGGTGCGCCATTGCTATCAGAAAAAAAAACTACTAATGGCGCACCAGAGGAGGGTGCGCCATTACTAACATTCCCTCCTCTAGCTGGATACCCCTTCGCCCGATCCCCCCTTCCCTCTCCCTCGCCAGATCCCCCTTCCCTCCCCCGCCACACCCGCTCCGACGACCCCCGGCCCGCTCCGACGACCCCCGCGCCCGCTCCACACCCGCTCCGGCTCCCCCGCGCCCGTTCCAACGACCCCCGCGCCCCCTCCACACCCTAGCACCTCCCCACTTCCCCTTCCCTCGCGCTGCTTCACCCGACTAGGTCGTCCCCGTCACCACATTGTCCCCGCGACCACCGTCGTCCCCGCACCCCACCAAGGAGTCCAGGAGCTCTGTAGTGTTCTTCTACGTCATTTACGGCCAGCCGTTCGAGCTCAACGACTCTACATCATGCGGATCGAGGTCTTCTTCCACCTCCGGCCACCGCGGCCTCACCGTCGATCCACGTCACCTTGTCAACCCCGGCCCCGCACGAGCTCGCCATCATCTTCCTCTCGGTGAGCTGCACCGGTTCCCCTCCCCCCCCCTTTGATTTCGTCTTCCTCTCTGTCAGTGTAGCAAGCTGTTATCCAACTCACCACAGGGCCAGCCTTGTTTGTTTAGGAGCAGATTTATACTTCTTCTGGAAAAGAAACCTGAACAAAAATGATCTGTGCTTAATAGCAAAATTATATATGGCAGTTGGTTAAAACTCAATTTTGTGACACATTCCAGGAGATTTGTTTGCTTTTGTGTGAAACATACTAGTATTTAACTATGTGCTCATGTTAATTGCTTAGTTTATGAAAGGGTAATTATGTAACAAAGTAATTGTAGCACACATAGGTAAACAGGAAATAGCATCACACTTGAGCTAGTAAAATTTGACAAAACTCCTAGGACATCAATGACACAGAACCACAACTGCAGCAAGCAAAGACATATCTGGTGCCTCATAACAGCTAGCAACTCATATCTGTCTTTATTATTCTGCAAATTCAGTTTATACATTCCTTTGTTTCCAGACAAATGATTTGAAGCGATGATGATCCCAATGGCATATTATTAGTGTCTATTTGGCTATCAGAAAAGCAAGAGACACTAAGAACGATCTGCATATTGTTTGCTGAGTTTTGGAGAACATACTGTATTCACTCTAAGAAATAATTCTGGAAACAGCACTCATTTTTCATGACCTGGCAAGCATGTAGGAGTTCTCACTTGTTTTAAAAAATCACATATAGCTCTCACTTAATCCAGTAGCTCCATGGAACTGTTAGGCATTTGTTCGTTATTGGTTGCAATTTTTTGGTCTGTGAGTGGACATAACAGTACACTGCGCTGTCCATGTAGTGAGATGAAGATGTTTGGTCAGAGAACAAGGCTATAGTGATCAATGCACATGACACATGTATCATGTATCAGTAGAGTAATTTGTACTGTCACACCAACTGCTTCACTAATTAAACACATGCTTTGCTTGTGTGTTCCTGCTGCTTGACTAATTGAACACCTGTTGTTGCTACTGTGGGACAATGTTCCTTCTTTTCTTCCTGATGTTGATATTTCCATTGAAGTACTCACATATGTTCTAGATGAGCTGCTGCTAGTTAGTTCCCCTTAGACTACATTCTAGATTGCATAGCATAACTCCAGAATTTTGTCATTGCACACCTGCTGCTAGTTAGTTCTGTAGATACTTAAAACACATATCACTTGTCAGGTTTCGTTCGGTATATTAAATCCTATGAAATTATCAAAGTGGGATGTACTATGTTGGACAGAATTTTACGTTTGGACTTGGGTGAATGTAACCAGACTTATACTCTCAGATTTTTTTCATAGTTGATGGTGTGAGGACTTATAATGTGATAAAGTATATATGGTGTGAGGACTTATAATTTTTGTTGGGTGACCTATTAGATCTGGAATGGAAGCTCACATAAGTTGAGCTGATTTTTGTCCATATGCAAGCAGAGGACCATATGGTCTGTGGCCTTTTCATCCATATGAAAGTAGAGGCACATTGTGGTGCTAGTTTGCTGGGTTTTGTCTCCGACCATTGTGTCGTGATGAATTTGCAGGTACCCCGAGAGGCCCTTGAGTTTGCCAGAATGTCGATTAACTTCCGTTCCGGGAAATTCAGGTACTCCATATGTCCTATTTTCAGCAAAGGTCATGCTGAAATTTTCCGTGAATTTTAGCATGACTTTGCTAAAAATAGGACATATGGGGTACTTGCGACTAATGCATGGGCCGGGGTATCTTAGTACTTAGTTAAGTAGGATCAACTGCCCCGCCATTCTTGCTGCATTAAACCATAGGTGGCAATAGAGCCAAGTGATTAGGCCCAACTTAGAATTCTCCTTAGCATCGATAAACCCTAGATGATAAACCCAACATAGGTGGCAATAGAGCCAAGTATTTAGGCCTAACCTAGGGTGCCTCGGCATCGATAAACCATAAATGATGAAAACTTAACTTGGCTTCTATAGGGTGCCTCGGTGTCGATGAGAACCTAAATGATGTACGCTTAGGCTTTTAGGGTGCCTCGGCGTCGACAAACCCTAAATGATAAAAGCTTAGCTTTTAGGATGCCTCGGTGTCAACAAACCCTAAATGATGAGACCATGATCTTGTTCCTTGACAATAACCAACTTTTTGACCAAACTGTTTTCCTATTTAGAGTGAAACATGGCCCACAACGATGAGGCCGGCGGTTCGGGCGGCAAGCAATTCTGGGAGATGTCCCAGGAGTTGGAGGAAGAACCTCACTGCTATGAGGATGCCGTGGAAGACACCGATCCTGACTACACAACCCCTAGTGGCGTCGGGGATGACACCACTGATGATGGCGCCGCGGATGCCACCACTGATGATGGCGGCGCACGCACAGATGGCAGCCAACCGAAGCGGCAACAGAAGGACCGGCGCCCGAACGTGCTCGGCACCGTCAGGGAGGAATTTACTGAAGTGAACTCCGACGAGCATCCGACGGTGCCCAAACACATAGTCAAGGGGTACCCGGTTCAGCTCGGGTGCATTCTCCGGAGCACCGCCTCGATCAACACCGAGAACCTAAGGCATAAGGACCGAGGGAATTTGCGCAGCCTCCTCTTCACGAAGCTGCACGAACGATACAAGTTCCCCGCTGAGTTTGCAAACACACGCCTCTCGGGAATAAAGTGAACGGTGCCGCCCTCACGAGGATGAGCACGGCCCTGTCTACTTGGAAAAGCACGGTGAAGGCAATGATTGACAAAGGTGATAGTTATGAGAAGATCAAGGCGAAATATCCTTTGATGAGCGAAGATGACTACAAGGAGTTCAAGATCAAGTGCAAGAGCCCCGCAACCTCCGAATCAAGTCAGTGGGGGAAAGAAATGCGGCAGTTGAACTTAGGGGTCCACCAACTCGGTCCCGGCGGCTACAGAGTGGCAGAGCCTATATGAGACAAGGAGGACGCGGAGCGTGCCGAGCAAGGCCTACCGCCCCGCTTCGAGAAATACCAGTGACAAGCAGACCAGGAACTTTCTCAGGGCCCGGTACAAGGAGGACCCGGTAACAAAGGAGCTTACCACGGATCCGAAGACCAAGGGCTTGAGCTTGTTCTGGTAAGGAATACACCCCCGCGTAATTAGCTCCATATGGTTGCATTCTAATTAATCCCCAATATTTCTAAATGGTTCACGTTCCTTCCGCGGGACAAAGAAAGCAGTAGCGTGGGGTCGTCTCAGAGCTCCCCTTTCGACACCCCTTTGAATAGGGCGTTGAACGTAATGAAAAACAAGGATAAGCTCAGTAAGCTTACGTCATCTGGTCGTGTGGCCGGCAAAGGCTTTTCCACAAAATGGTCGTCATACTATACCGCTGGTGGGCGAAAGGAGAAAAAGACCAGCTCGGAAAGCCGGTCGCGCGAGGTTGAAGCACTCAAGGTGCAAGTGGCGCGGATTCTGGAGATGGTCCAAGAGCAAGTGCAACAACAACTGGGATCGATGCTCACCGGCATTATGCCTACCTTGATTCATGGGATAACAACATGGATTGCGGGTGGCCAACAGGGGCCGCCCCCAATTCCCAGCTTCACGGCCAGCAACTCTCACAACGCGCAGGCGGCACCATTGGTGTCTTCGGCGGCGGCGGTATTGGTGTCTACGGTGGTGGTGCCATTGGTGTCTCCGGTGGCGGCGGTATTGGTGTCTCCAACACCGGCATTGGAGCTTAATGCACCGGGGTGTACGCCGGCCGGCACCTCGCCAGCAAGCGGCCCCTCCGTCAGTTGCACGCCCGCCGTTGGCGGTGCCTCGACATTAGCCGAGCTCGACGCCATCATCACGGTAACTAATTAAGCCTCTCGGCCGAGGACTTCATCTCCCTGCCTTTGACTGGGCATCCCTGACGCCCTACATGTTTTCGCAGGGCGCCGCCGACGTTCCGTGCACTCTCCCGCACTTCGTGAACGACGAGTTGGTCGATGTCGCCAAGGGAAAAATCGTTCAACTGGGCAACCCCGTGTTCCATGGTAAACCGATGCCACCCACCGTGTATAGGGTTCAACTGGTTCAGGTGCTGCCAGGCTGCGACGAGTTGTTACCTCTGATTCAACCCGCCGGGGCCGACGAAGATGATCTGATGACCCTTAGCACCTGCCTAAGCTGGCCCCTGCTTTGGCCGAAGAGCCAGATTCGTTTGGGGGCGGGGGACACCACACCAAAGACAACACCGCCAGTCGTGCCGGCGCCAAGCCATGGCAAGACCGCCGCAACACTACCGGACATGCCGGACATCCCTATGGCACAGGATCCGAACATGCATATGGCACAGGATCTGGACGACGACAACAACGCTGACGGCCGTACATTTAGCAACATCAATAAGTACTTTGCCGAACATGGGTACGATGACGAATTCTGCGGGCCTCTTTCTCAAGAACCCAACGAAGACGACTGCGGTCTAGCTGGTACGGCGGAGAAACCCAGTTGCAACAGGCGTCGTCTGGCGTTCAGTTCTCAGGAGACGCCTCTAGCTGCCGACTTCACCGAGCCTCAGATAGCCGAGGTGCCAAATATTATCAGCCCCAACACACTCAAGAAGGCGGTCTGTGAGCAGAACTCGGTCCCATTACAACAGAAGAAGAAGGGACGGAAAAGAAAGAGTAACAAGGGTGTGAGCCAGCCGGCACCGAGTACGATCCGTGCTCAGGACGGGCCACCTTCACCTAAGGATATCTCGAGGAGGGTGCATGTGGCGGGTAGGGCGATGCTACCGACAAATATGCTCAATGCTGCAACCGGTGCTATGCGGAGTCTGCATGACAGTGTTCTTTCTTTGGAGAAGCGGCATCTCAGAGAGAATGATGTGGCACACCCGGTTTTTGTGGCCAAGGTGCCAGAGGGCAAGGGCTTTGTGGATGGCGCCATCGTGGGTACGATCGTCCTGCGGTTTGATGACATCTTTGCTATGTTTAACCTTCATCCGCTGCACTACACCTTCGTTTGGCTATTTTCGCTGAGTATGGAGATGCGGATCATTAGAGACAAGACCCCGGACATCGTGATAGTCGACCCCTTCTACTTGCGTGCCAAGCTCTTGGGCAGCGCCGGGGACCGCCAAGTCGCGAGTTCACACCTCGAAGGCATCATTCTGGCAAACCCAGATAAGGATAACTTCCTCGTGGCTTACTTTCCCGAGTAAGTCATCCCTTTACCGCCCCGTAACATATGATTTCTTAGATTTCGATCGTTCTTTTTTTTTCTAACATTCCGTGTTCTGTGCAGTGACACACATTGCACACTCATCCTCTTAAGCCCGAAATATTCCATGGCCACGTATTTCGACCCGAACCGTGACTCCAAGATGGACTACACAAATATCAAGAAAGTTCTTGATGATGTTCTCCCCGGCTACGCCAAATCTGGAGGCACCTTCACCAGGCCAGTTCGTAGGTATGGCAAGCACGTGTTTGCCCACAATACTAAGTTCTGCTGCATCAAGCAGCTGCCTGGCGGTCAGAAGGATGCCTACTACGCCCTCCATCACATGCGGGCGATCGTAAGGGACCACCATCACCTTCTGCTACCAGATAATCTCAAAGATTGGGCCACGAGCTTGTCGGCAATCCAGGACGCGGACATCAGACAAGAATTCTTTCGCATCCAGACGGAGTTTGCGGACATCATCCATCAAGATGTCCTTCATACCTCGGGGCAGTTCTACCTCAGATATCAACCGTCCAACAGGGAGATAGACGGAATGCTACAAATGTAGGCTGACAACGCCCGCGATTTCATGACCATCACGAAAGACGGCGGCTTCATGCATGCTCCGGTCCCATGAGTCGAGTCGACAGTAGTGATGCTATGTGTAGTTCTGAAACAATGATTGGCTCATGTTGTAATTAAACTTTAATGAACTTGTATGTCTCTTTGGTTTGGACAGTCGTTTAACTTAGATGTAATCGATGCTATTTATTAGTAGGACCACGAATCGTGCTATTAATGCCATGTCTTGCTTTTCTCTTCCGATCCTTTTGTTGCATACTTATATATTGCTTATGTATGTATTGTCTGTTGTTTGGCTTGTGCATAGAGATGCCGTCGTATGTCGTGTACAAGGGTAAGGTTCCCGGAGTCTACAACGACTGGGAGGAGTGTTAGAGACAGGTTCACCGTTTCAGCGGTAACAGTTACAAAGGGTACACCACTAGGGCAGAGGCGGAATCTAGATACGCCCGCTATCTAGCGAGAGAGAGGAGGGAGCATTGGAGGAACCGGATGAAGACCAGTTTCATCGCGATAATGCTCATCGTGATGACCGCAGCTCTCTTCTATGTGATGGTAGTTTAGATGATTGATATCGACTTGTAATGTGAAGACAAACTCGATACTCGCGGTCTCGAGACTTTTAATGTTTTATCTTTGTTCGGTCTTTTGAATTCGGAGACTAATATGATGAATTGTATTCGGAGACTAATCTTCTATTGTATTCGATGAATCTACTATTGCTGTGTGCTGCTGTCTATATTTTGTCAAATAATATATTTTGTAACCTATGCAAAAATCAGAAAAGTAAAAAAGAATAAAACCTAATATTCATACTAATGGCGCATCACTACAGAGTGCGCCATTAGTATGCTAAAGTATACTAATGGCGCATCACACATCAGTGCGCCATTAGTATGCCAAAGCATACTAATGGCGCATCACACAACAGTGCGCCATTAGTATGCCAAAGTATACTAATGGCGCATCACACAATAGTGCGCCATTAGTATGCCAAAGCACATGGTTAAATATGGCCCCCTGGGAGGCATACTAATGGCGCATGGTGTTCTATACTAATGGCACACTACGTGGTGCGCCATTAGTAAGAAATACTAGTGGCGTGATACTAATGGTGCACCAGTAGTGCGCCATTAGAAGGCAAAACTGGTGCGCCATTAGTAGGCCTTTTCCTAGTAGTGACACACGGTTCTAGCAGCAGCAGCCATTGGATGTCCATCCAACTGATGTCGTGTTTCTTCTTCAATCTCGGATATTCTAGCTTCACCCGCCCAAAAAATGATTCCTCCCCCTAACATCTGGGGCGCACCATTTTGGAAGTTGACCTGTGGGCCTACTAGGTTGACGCGTACCAAGGGCTTTGTCAACTTAGTCAATGTAAACGACTCTAGCTGCAATGACCGTACGATGTCCATCCAACGGCCGTCGTGCTTCTTCAATCTCTGGTCTTCTTGCTCCAGCCGCCCAAAGCAGCACCGGTCGTGCCGCCTGCTCCTGCCTCCCGTGGTCAGTTGTACTGTCGCGGAGGCCTCACCACCCCCTACTACTCCCATCGCTGGCCAGGCCATCCCTCCACTCACCCACACCCCTGTTATTCTGTGGTGACGGTAGCCTCACACCGCAACCGAACCAGTGAACCCTCGTACTCCTCTCCGCGTGGGTATCCACTGTCGCGTCTTCTCCGGCTCCGCGCCGTCCCCTTCCTAGGCCTCGCCGTCGTCCAGCGCCGTGGTGCTCTCAGCGTGGCGTGGTCAATGTGGTCAATGACCAACTTCCATCGGAAGAGTACTGTACGTGGAGAGGCTGACAGCTGGGTCCACGACAGCCGCAAGGAAGTGCCTCCTTATTATGCGCAAAATAATTATTCCTCCACCTGACATCAGGGACCCACCGGACGATCCATCGTATTTCGCGAAAAAAACGTTTTCCCCCTGACTGCTGGGACCCACCAGTTACATCTTCGCATGCAAGGAAGTGCGTCCGGGGAAAAAAACGATTCGCCTCCCTGATTGCTGTGACCCACCAGCTACATCTTCGCACGCAAGGAAGTGCCTGATAGTCGGGACCCACCTGGTCGAAACGTACGTAGTGTTGTCATTCTGGTCGCAAACGCGTATGTACATACTGGTCCATGTAGAGGTGTGCACGTGTCGTAGTAGAGGCGCGCATGTAGCATGTACACGTACGTACAGCGGGCAGTGTGCAAGAAATAAAATATGGCCACATACGTACATACGGGCAGGGTCTCGAACGCCTACTCGCGCATACGTACGGCCAGGGCTCGTGTACATGGCTGGGTCAGAACGGAGAAACTGCGTCGTCGTCGTGTTCATGGGGAGCCAACCGGCTGGGTCGGAGTGGAATGCGTCGTCGTGTTCATTGGGAGGGCTTGGACGGAACAGCCGATGGAAACGAGGCATGGCGTACCGCACAACGGAGGAAACGACCTTGTGTTTGACCGGCCACGTTCGAAACGGGATCCTATTCATCGGGAGGGGTCTGGCGTACCGCAAAACGGAGGAAACGGACCTCCTACGGTCGAAACGGTGGTCCTGTTGATCCGGAGGGGTGTGGCATACCGCAAAACAGAGGAAACGGACTTGTGTTGGAGCACTACGGTCGAAACAGGGGTCCTCTTCATTGGGAGGGGTGTGGCGTACCGCAAAACGGGACTCCATGGGATACTGTTCA
Source organism: Triticum aestivum (assembly GCF_018294505.1). NCBI lineage: Eukaryota > Viridiplantae > Streptophyta > Magnoliopsida > Poales > Poaceae > Triticum > Triticum aestivum. The sequence continues at coordinate 156,645,829 of NC_057812.1, read as the reverse complement.
TCTCCACCGTCGATGCCCTCCAGCCTCCACGGGCTACTGTTCATCCACCATCGACCTCCTCCAGCCTCCACCTGCGACTGTTCATCCATGGGCTCCTATTCATCCAGCCTCCACCGCGCGCTACTCCACCGACTACTGTTCAACCAGCCCTCTCCACAGGCTCCTGTTCAACCACCCCTCCACGGGCTACTATTCATCCAGCCCACCACCGGCTACTGTTCATCCAGCCCTCCACGGGGTGGTCATGTTCATCCAGCCCTCCACGGGGTCATGTTCATCCAGCCCCAACCGGCTCGATCGATCGGGGTCCTATTCATCCAGAGGCAACACCACGGGGTCCTGTTCATCCACCCCCACCGGGAAATGTTAATCCAACCCCCCCCAGCAACGCTCACTGTTCATCCAGAGGCAGCATCGACCGGCTTCAGTTAGCAGCAGTAGCGAAGGAATCGCTCGATCGGATACAGTTAACAGCCATCGATCGATCGCTCGGGTTCAGTAACGCGTAGCCTACAGTGCAATCGCTCGGGTTCAGTAGGTGAACGCCTCGCTCGGGTTCAGTTAGAGCCCAACGCCTCGCACCCACGCGCATGCATGTACGAGAGAAACGCGCATCGGTCGGCCCCGACCACCCACCGTAATCGGGAACACCCTGATATTTTCCTCGCCCTCACTTCTACCATGGATTTTTCCGTCATGGACGGACCAAAGAATTTCATGCAGCTGCGTCTCCGGCCCGCCCAGGACGAAAAGCACATTTTCTATCATGATTTTTGTCATAGAAATAGGAGCCCACCACATCTATGATGATACCTGGTTTTGTTACAATTATAGTCATAGAAGTGTCATAAGTATGACAGGAAAAAAATTCGTTTGGCCCAAAATGTCATGGATGTGTCTTTTTTTTGTAGTGAAAGCTCTATAAATGTCTCACATATACTTTGCTAACCGCAACAAATGTCTTAGACCCCAAATATATAGCTAGAGGGAGGAAGGGGACAACTTGGGAGGTAAGAAAGGGCGCTCTCGGCCGAAACCTGGGAGCCCCGTGCGCACAGTGGTCCCGTGTGCATGGTGCACCCCTGTGTGCATGGTGCATGCCCGTGCGCATGGGTGTTACAGCAGCGATGGCCCATGTTGATACGTCTCCAACGTATCTATAATTTTTGATTGCTCCATGCTATATTATCTACTGTTTTGGACATTATTGGGCTTTATTATCCACTTTTATATTATTTTTGGGACTAACCTATTAACCGGAGGCCCAGCCCAAAATTGCTGTTTTTTGCCTGTTTTAGGGTTTCGAAGAAAAGGAATATCAAACGGAGTCCAAACGGAATGAAACCTTCGGAAACGTGATTTTCTCATCAGATAAGACCCAGGAGACTTGGACCCTCCGTCAAGAAAGCCACGAGACGGTCACGAGGGTGGAGGGCGCCCCCTAGGGTGCGCCCCCTGCCTCGTGGGCCCCTCGAAGCTCCACCGACGTACTTCTTCCTCCCATATATATCCACGTATCCCCAAACGATCAGATATGGAGCCAAAAACCTAATTCCACCGCCGCAACTTTCTGTATCCATGAGATCCCATCTTGGGGCCTGTTCCGGAGCTCCGTCGGAGGGGGCATCGATCACGGAGGGCTTCTACATCATCATCCAAGCCTCTCCGATGAAGTGTGAGTAGTTTGCTTCAGACCTACGGGTCCATAGTTAGTAGCTAGATGGCTTCTTCTCTCTTTTTGGATCTCAATACAATGTTCTCCCCCTCTCGTGGAGATCTATTCGATGTAATCTTCTTTTTCCGGTGTGTTTGTTGAGACCGATGAATTGTGGGTTTATGATCAAGTCTATCTATGAATAATATTTGAATCTTCTCTGAATTCTTTTATGTATGATTGGTTATCTTTGCAAGTCTCTTCGAATTATTAGTTTGGTTTGGCCTACTAGATTGGTTGTTCTTGCCATGGGAGAAGTGCTTAGCTTTGGGTTCAATCTTGCGGTGTCCTTTCCCAGTGACAGAAGGGGCAGCAAGGCATGTATTGTATTGTTGCCATCGAGGATAACAATATGGGGTGTTTATCATATTGCATGAAACTATCCCTCTACATCATGTCATCTTGCTTAAGGCGTTACTCTGTTTTTAACTTAATACTCTAGATGCATGCTGGATAGCGGTCGATGAGTGGAGTAATAGTAGTAGATGCAGGCAGGAGTCGGTCTACTTGTCTCGGACGTGATGCCTATATACATGATCATACCTAGATATTCTCATAACTGTGCTCAATTATGTCAATTGCTCAACAGTAATTTGTTCACCCACCGCAGAATACTTATGCTCTTGAGAGAAGCCACTAGTGAAACCTATGGCCCCCGAGTCTCTTTCTCATCATATCTCTTTCTCATCATATCAATCTCCATTACTTTATTATTGCTTTGCTTTTACTTTGCTTTTACCTTTTACTTTGCATCTCTATACCAAAAATACCAAAAATATTATTTATCATCTCTATCAGATCTCACTTTCGTAAGTGACCGTGAAGGGATTGACAAACCCCTAAGCGCGTTGGTTGCGTTGACCTATTGTTTTTGTGTAGGTATGAGGAACTCGCGCGTAGCCTCCTACTGGATTGATACCTTGGTTCTCAAAAACTGAGGGAAATACTTATGCTACTTTGCTGCATCATCCTCTCCTCTTCGGGAAAATCCAACGCAGTGCTCAAGAGGTAGCAAGAAGAATTTATGGCGCTGTTGCCAAGGAGGTTCGTGCAAGTCAAGATTTGACTCCCGACAATGAGCCATTTCTGGCGCCGTTGCCGGGGAGTCTGCGCAAAAGTCAACATACCAAGTACCCATCACAATCCCTATCTCCCGCATTACATTATTTGCCATTTGCCTCTCGTTTTCCTCTCCCCCCAATTCACCCTTGCTGTTTTATTCGCCCTCTCTCTCTCTCTATCCTCCCTCTCTTTCTCTATTTGCCTCTTTTTACCCGTTTGCCTTTTTGTTTGCTTGTGTGTTAGTTTGCTTGCTTGTCGCGATGGCTCAAGATAATACTAAATTGTGTGACTTCACCAATACCAACAACAATGATTTCCTTAGCACTCCGATTGCTCCTCTTACCGATGCTGAATCTTGTGAAATTAATACTGCTTTGCTAAATCTTGTCATGAAAGATCCGTTCTCTGGCCTTCCTAGTGAAGATGCCGCTACCCATCTTAATAGCTTCGTTGATTTGTGTGACATGCAAAACAAGAAAGATGTCGATAATGATATTGTTAAATTGAAGCTATTTCCTTTTTCGCTTAGAGATCGTGCTAAAGCTTGGTTTTCATCTTTGCCTAAAAATAGTATTGATTCATGGAACAAGTGCAAATATGCTTTTATCTCTAAGTATTTTCCTCCCGCTAAGATCATCTCTCTTAGAAACGATATTATGAATTTTAAACAACTTGATCATGAACATGTTGCACAAGCTTGAGAGGGTGAAGTTAATGATACGTAATTGCCCTACTCATGGTTTGAATTTGTGGATGATTATACAAAAAATTTATGCCAGATTGAATTTTGCTTCTAGAAATATTTTAGATTCGGCCGCGGGAGGCACTTTTATGGAAATCACTTTAGGAGAAGCTACTAAACTCCTAGATAATATTATGGTTAATTATTATCAATGGCATACTAAAAGATCTACTAATAAAAAGGTGCATGCGATAGAAGAAATTAACATTTTGAGTGGAAAGATGGATGAACTTATGAAATTATTTGCTAATAAGAGTGTTTCTTCTGATCCTAATGATGTGCCCTTGTCTACTTTGATTGAGAATAATAATGAATCTATGGATGTGAATTTTGTTGGTAGGAACAATTTTGGTAACAACGCGTATAGAGGAAATTTCAATCCTTGGCCTTATCCTAGTAATCCCTCTAATAATTATGGTAATTCCTACAACAATTCTTATGGAAATTATAATAAGATTCCCTCTGATTTTGAATCTAATATTAAAGAATTTATTTCTTCGGAAAAGAATTTTAATGCTATGATTGAAGAAAAATTGCTTAAGATTGATGATTTGGCTAGGAACATTGATAGAATTGCTCTTGATGTTGATTCTTTGAAACTTAGATCTATTCCACCTAAGCATGACATCAATGAGTCTCTCAAATCCATGAGAATTTCCATTGACGAGTGCAAAGAAAGAACCGCTAGGATGCGTGCTAAGAAAGATGCCTTTATAAAAGCGTGTTCTTCTAGTTCCTATGAAAATAATGATGAAGATCTAAAAGTTATTGATGTGTCCCCTATTAAATCTTTGTTTTTCAATATTAATCTTGATTATAATGGGACTGAATATGATCCACCTTTACCTAGAAGGTGTTCTAAGAATTCTGAACCTTTTGATCTTGATGCTAAATTTGATAAAAGTGGGATTGAAGAAATTAAAACCCTAGATGTTGCTAAACCCACTATTATGGATTTCAAGGAATTTAACTATGAAAATTGCTCTTTGATTGATTGTATTTCCTTGTTGCAATCCGTGCTAAATTCTCCTCACGCTTATAGTCAAAATAAAGCGTTTACTAAACATATCGTTGATGCCTTGATGCAATGTTAAAGAAAAACTTGAATTGTAAGTTTCTATCCCTAGAAAACTTTATGATGAGTGGGAACCTACTATTAAAATTAAATTAAAGATCATGAGTTTTATGCTTTGTGTGATTTGGGTGCTAGTGTCTCTACTATTCCCAAAACTTTGTGTGATTTGCTAGATTTCCGTAATTTTGATGATTGCTCTCTAAACTTGCATCTTGCGGATTCCACTATTAAGAAACCTATGGGAAGAATTAATGATGTTATTATTGTTGCAAATAGGAATTATGTGCCCGTAGATTTTATCGTTCTTGATATATATTGCAATCCTTCTTGCCCTATTATTCTCGATAGACCTTTCCTTAGAACGGTTGGTGCAATTATTGATATGAAGGAAGGGAATATTAGATTTCAATTTCCATTAAAAAAGGGCATGGAACACTTCCCTAGAAATAAAATAAAATTACCATATGAATCTATCATGAGAGCCACTTATGGATTGCCTACCAAAGATGGCAATACCTAGATCTATTCTTGCTTGTTATGCCTAGCTAGGGGCGTTAAACGTTAGCGCTTGTTGGGAGGCAACCCAATTTTATTTTTATTCCTTGCTTTTTGCTCCTGTTCAGTAATAAATAAATTATTTAGCCTATGTTTTGGTTGTGTTTTTTGTGTTTAATTACTGTTTGTGCCAAGTAGAACCGTTGGGAAGACTTGGGGAAAGTCTTGTTGAACTTGCTGTAAAAAACAGAAACTTTAGCACTCACGAGAACTTCTGTCATTTTTATTTGGAGAGTGATATTTAGTTAATTATTTTTTTAGATGATTAATAGATAAATTACTCACGTCCAGCAATTTATTTTAGAATTTTTGGTGTTCCAGATCTTGCTCTAGCTACAGATTACTCAGACTGTTCTGTTTTTGACAGATTCTGTTTTTTGTGTGTTGTTTGCTTATTTTGATGAATCTATGGCTAGTAAAATAGTTTATACACCATGGAGAAGTTGGAATACAGTAGGTTTAACACCCATATAAATAAAGAATGAGTTAATTACAGTACCTTGAAGTGTTCTTTTGTTTTCTTTCGCTAACGAAGCTCACGAGTTTTCTACTTTAAGTTTTGTGTTGTGAAGTTTTCAAGTTTTGGGTAAAGATTTGATAGATTATGGAACAAGGAGTGGCAAGAGCCTAAGATTGGGGATGCCCATGGCACCCCCAAGATAATCTAAGGACACCTAAAAGCCAAAGCTTGGGGATGCCCCAGAAGGCATCCCCTCTTTCGTCTACTTCTATCGGTAACTTTACTTGGAGCTATATTTTTATTCACCACATGATATGTGTTTTGCTTGGAGCGTCTTTTATGATTTGAGTCTTTACTTGTTAGTTTACCACAACCATCCTTTCTGTACACACCTTTTGAGAGAGCCATACATAATTTTGAATTTGATAGAATACTCTATGTGCTTCACTTATATCTTTTGAGCTCTATAGTTTTACTCTAGTGCTTCACTTATATCTTTTGAGTTTTATAGCTTTGCTCTAGCGCTTCACTTATATCTTTTAGAGCATGGTGGTGGATTTGTTTTAGAGAAACTATTGATCTCTCATGCTTCACTTAGATTATTTTGAGAGTCTTAATAGCATGGTAATTTGCTTAATAATAATATGCTTGGTATTCAAGATTTGTAAAACTTCCTTTTGAGTGCGTTGAATACTAAGAAAAAAATTGATGCTTGATAATTGTTTTGAGATATGAGGATGGTGATATTAGAGTCATGCTAGTTGAGTAGTTGTGAATTTGAGAAATGCTTGTGTTGAAGTTTGTGATTCCCGTAGCATGCACGTATGATGAACCGTTATGTGATGAAGTCGGAGCAAGATTTATTTATTGACTAGTCGTCAACCCATGCAGATGCACGGGCTAGATATTTTATATGCAATAGTGCATATTTCATTGAAATTTTTGCACAAAAAATATTCCTCTAGGAAACACTCGTGTGGACGCGGCCCTGGTCGGAATGAGGCCACGCACATGATCCAACAGCTCCTGAACCGGCCCATCGGATAGACGCATGAGCTAGCCGATGTGTGGCGCGCGCCTATGTTCCCACGTACAACCCTTGAGAGTAATTAAATAGATGCACACCGTTTCAGCTTATATATCTTTAAGTGATGTTCTTTTCATATTAGAAAAAATCATTAGAAAGATGCGAAAGTACATAAGAAGAAACACCCGAGGAGCAGAAGACCGAATAAACAACCAAACGAAGAGAAAAGATGGCCAAAAAGGGAAGGAAATGTACAGCTATCCTAGTTAATTATTAATCTGTATGTTCATTAATAAGGTAAATATTAAAACTGCATTGGTGTAGTTATACTGAGTTTCCATGCTCATCTCATTCCATACTTACCCTTTTGCATAATATGATAGCAATGTAAAATCCAAGGAGATATCAATCTTTTATAAGGAAATGTTATTGCGTCTAACTACAGGTAAATATAATAGGAGATAAAACTATCATAGTGTCATCCTTGAACATACCTTAACTTTCAAAACACATACTATAATCCTGGCAAAGTAGGGTTCACATACAATCTTCCCCAAAATTCATTAGATGACTGATATAATATTTCTAACACAGAAATACACAACCTAGTATGAATCTGGTCATTGCAGCCCCAATATTTTTAAGGCTGCTCGAATGCGGAACGTTAATTTAAACTTCTCTGTTATACAAAATAAATTATGTAAACATCTTATTATTGGATATGAAATACCAACAAAGGGAGAAAATACATAACTGAAGAGAAAATGAGGTATTAAAATTGACATATTATAAATCATAGTTTAAAATCTAAGGCTTTATACTAAGAAAATTGCGTCTTGCATTAAGCAAACTGGCAGAGACAAATAATATATTTAGAATTTAAAAGGTAATCCAGTCTAGAAATTATCTTGAAGATAAATTGTTCACCTCCACCTTCACTATCATGGAGATCGATATGTAGGACAAAATGTTGAAATCATTAGAAATACTATGAAAGTACTTTACGAGTTTACCTAACAAATCTTGTAATGTCGGAAATTTGGATGAGTCATTTAGGTTCAGGGAAAATAATTATGCCTAGTAAAAAACTCTACCCGAGAGGGACATTTAATGTAGAAGATATAATATAAAGTTTCTTAGCCTGTCCGATGGAAAGCACGCAAGCACCACATATTAAACCATATTTTCTTTTGTATCTGGTTAGGCATTCACGTAAAAAGAAAGTGAAATAGAATCATATACTTTATGAAGAGAAAACAAATCTTACTTATTGGTAGCATGACAAATCTGTAATAAATAGATATACTTAATATAAAAAATATTCCATACTTGCAAAAGGTTGACATATCCATCTTTTTCAGAAGTACCGTTCAAGGTGGGGGTGATCTAGCATGCGGACGTCATTAGGACGAAGAAGACGGACATATACTCCTGAAGAATAAAGCAGAAGAGGGCGAGACTGGGACATTATAGTGTTGGGTGGAGAGGTAGTGGTGTTAGCTACTGCCTCCATGCTGAACTGGCAAGGCTGGGCTATCTGGAGATTTGAAGAGACAACACATGTGAGTGTCAATAGAGGAAAAGCCAGATAAAATAATTAAAAACTACGTACTTACTGTTTCGGCAAGTGCATGTTTCGGTGTGCAGCACAGATTCAATTAGGCAACTATAGTACGTACCTACACCTATCTTTGGTGTCCCCTCTCCCCCTTCCTCATGAGATGCTGGTCCAAGCAAGAGTTACATACAGGGCAACGGAGTGCTAATTAATTTTTTAGTCATGAGTACTCCAGGGACTACATTATATAGCACATCAAGGTAACATGCAAATTTGTATTAGAGCTTGAATCCCAGCAAGGTTTCTGCCAGGCAGTATATTATAGGAGCATTCATTCAAAATGATGGAGAGACTCGCCCTTAGTTTTTCTTGAATCTGCATAAACTGTACGTATATATTGTTATGATCACTGGCTATGGCAGCGGACAAAAATTCAAAAATTGGAGTGCTGAATTTGAATAGGACAGTAAAGTTAATTAGAGCCTTACAGCTTCTATGCTCCCGAAACATGAGAATCAGTGAAAACTAAGTGTTGCTTCGGCAAACTGCTGATAATATTACTAAATAAGGATTAATACAATTTCAGGAATTGCTCAATCAACTATTTAGATGTTGCCTTCTCATACTGCCTTAGTGACTTCTGTAGAAGGAACCTTACTATATGAACGTTAGTACACAAAAAAGACATATAAACATGATTGGAGTAACTCACCTTATATAACAACAGTTTAACAGAAATCTGTAATTGAATATCCCACGGCCTTGCATTTGTAAGAAATTTTGTTAGCTTTAATACAAAACTTGGGAACGATCTGAAGGTTTATTGACACTCAAAGAGGAAAAGTGGGAAACACAATACTAATATACAGACAACAGAAACATAGATGAACTATATGACCCTACCTAAGCTTGCAGCCAACATGATTGTCATGTGGAACTATTGGTATGTACATATGTGTTGATAGGACTGGGAAAAAAATTAAAACCAATTACACTACACATGATTTGTTGCATACATTATTACTGAAGTCTTACTTTAACTAAAGTAATGTAACTGAACTCTGTATTTTCTAATAGGCTGGAGTGTGACACATTATCCCACTGCATAGGCATCGGCCATGGTACTGATAAAGCGGCTTGCTGGATGGATCTATCTGACTTATTGGAAGGAACGATTAAAGGCAAGACATCATCTAAGACCGAGAAGGCATCCGGCCGATAGCAGCCGCTTAGCAATGATCAACCAGCAGTTGAAAGATGATCAACCTAGCTAAGCACATGTCATGAATCTAACCATCCAAGATATGAACTCAATTGATTGTACGCATATGTTCTTCCACCTCATGAACCTAGTATGTACTACCCAAAGGAAACACGTGGTATTAAGAAATAATATTAAACGAACCTGAGGTAAGATTGACTGGTCAGAGGTGCGTTGGTGATTATGGGCGCACCACAGCTATCCCCCCTAAGGCCTTAACTACTTCATCCATGGAGGACAGGATGCGGATAAAATCGGCCAAGATTTAATGGCTGGCATAGAATCCTTGGTTAAAATCGGTGAAGATTTAATTGTTGGCACGAGATCCTTTGTTTCCCTGCCTGCGGTTAGAAACTCGAAGGACATGAGTACCGAATAGAATCAGAGAAATTTATGCTTAAAAACCGAGATGATGAAACCACCGTACCAGCCATATGGCGAGGAAAACGGATGAGAGACAGCGAGCGTGGCTCAGCGGGGAGTCCAGAGGGCGAGGCACTGAAAACCCTAGATTGCACGAACATGCCAGGAAGAGGCGGGGCGTGCTCGAGATTATTGATGAAGAAATAGATTTCCACTCGTAACCCACAGAAGAGTTTGCTGAATAGAAAATAGGAGACGTGTACGTGGGATGGCGTAGGAGGACTCCCTGTGGTCTACGGCTGTACAAAGCTAACACCCAAATCGCATGGACAGTTTGCTTCTTATTTTTTAGGATTAACGTGGAGCTTGACCTCCAAGCAAAAATAGAATACAAAAAAAATAGTTGTGTTGATCTACACCGTAATAATTCGACCCCACCAAATTAACGGCTCGTAAAATCTGATTAACATGGGAATTTCTTGGAAGTCTAGAATTAGTATAGGTATAAATAGATAGATAGATAGATAGATAGATAGATAGATAGATAGATAGATTGTCTTCCTTATGAGTGGCGGTCGGGGACGAGCGATGGTATTTTCCTACCAATCTATCCCCCTAGGAGCATGCGCGTAATACTTTGTTTTGATAACTTCTAGATTTTTGCAATAAGTATATGAGTTTTTTATGACTAATGTTGAGTCCATGGAATATACGCACTTTCCTTCCTTCCAGCGTTGCTAGCCTCTCTAATACCGCACACTTTTCGCCGGTATCATACACCCACCAAATACCTTCCTCAAAACAGCCACCATACCTACCTATCATGGCATTTCCATAGCCATTCCGAGATATATTGCCATGCAACTTTCCACCGTTCCGTTCATTATGACACGCTCCATCATTGTCATATTGCTAGCATGATCATGTAGTTGACATCGTATTTGTGGCAAAGCCACCGTTCATAATTATTTCATACATGTCACTCTTGATTCATTGCATATCCCGGTACACCATCGGAGGCATTCATATAGAGTCATATTTTGTTCTAAGTATTGAGTTGTAATTGTTGAGTTGTAAGAAAAATAAAAAGTGTGATGATCATCATTTTTAGAGCATTGTCCCAAGTGAGGAAATGATGATGGAGACTACGATTCCCCCACAAGTCGGGATGAGACTCCGGACGAAAAAAAACAGGCCATAAAAAAGGCCCAAACAAAAAAAGAGAGAAAAAGAGAGAAGGGACAATGTTACTATCCTTTTACCACACTTGTGCTTCAAAGTAGCACCATGATCTTCATGATAGAGAGTCTCTCATTCTGTCACTTTCATATACTAGTGGGAATTTTGCATTATAGAACTTGGCTTGTATATTCCAATGATGGGCTTCCTCAAAATGCCCTAGGTCTTCGTGAGCAAGCGAGTTGGATGCACACCCACTTAGTTTCTTTTGTTGAGCTTTCATATACTTATAGCTCTAGTGCATCTGTTGCATGGCAATCCCTACTCACTCACATTGATATCTATTGATGGGCATCTCCAAGCTCGTTGATACGCCTAGTTGATGTGAGACTATCTTCCCCTCTTTTTGTCTTCTCCACAACCACCATTCTATTCCACATATAGTGCTATATCCTGGCTCACGCTCATGTATTGCATGAAGATCGAAAAAGTTTTGAAAATGTCAAAAGTATGAAACAATTTCTTCGCTTGTCATCGGGGTTGTGCATGATTTAAATACTTTGTGTGGCGAAGATAGAGCATAGCCAGACTATATGATTTTTTTAGGGATAGCTTTCTTTGGCCATATTATTTTGACAAGACATAATTGCTTTGTTAGTATGCTTGAAGTATTATTATTTTTATGTCAACATGAACTTTTGTCTTGAATCTTTTTGGATCTGAATATTCATACCACAATTAAGAAGATTTACATTGAAATTATTCCAAGTAGCACTTCGCGTCAAAAATTCTGTTTTTATCATTTACCTACTCGAGGACGAGCAGGAATTAAGCTTGGGGGTGCTTGATACGTCTCCAACGTATCTATAATTTTTGATTGCTCCATGCTATATTATCTACTATTTTGGACATTATTGGCTTTATTATCCACTTCTATATTATTTTTGGGACTAACCTATTAACCGGAGGCCCAGCCCAGAATTGTTGTTTTTGCCTGTTTTAGGGTTTCGAAGAAAAGGAATATCAAACTGAGTCCAACGGAATGAAACCTTCCGAAACGTGATTTTCTCATCAGATAAGACCCAGGAGACTTGGACCCTCCGTCAAGAAAGCCACGAGGCGGTCACGAGGGTGGAGGGCGACCCCCCCTAGGGCGCGCCCCCTGCCTCGTGTGCTCCTCGAAGCTCCACTGACGTACTTCTTCCTCCCATATATATCCACGTATCCCCAAACGATCAGACACGGAGCCAAAAACCTAATTCCACCGCCGCAACTTTCTGTACCCACGAGATTCCATCTTGGGGCCTGTTCTGGAGCTCCGCCGGAGGAGGCATCAATCACGGAGGGCTTCTACATCATCATCCAAGCCTCTCCGATGAAGTGTGAGTACTTTACTTCAGACCTACGGGTCCATAGTTAGTAGCTAGATGGCTTCTTCTCTCTTTTTGGATCTCAATACAATGTTTTCCCCCTCTCTCGTGGAGATCTATTCGATGTAATCTTCTTTTTGCGGTGTGTTTGTTGAGATCGATGAATTGTGGGTTTATGATCAAGTCTATCTATGAATAATATTTGAATCTTCTCTGAATTCTTTTATGTATGATTGGTATCTTTGCAAGTCTCTTCGAATTATCAGTTTGGTTTGGCCTACTAGATTGGTTGTTCTTGCCATGGGAGAAGTTCTTAGCTTTGGGTTCAATCTTGCGGTGTCCTTTCCCAGTGACAGAAGGGGCAGCAAGGCACGTATTGTATTGTTGCCATCGAGGATAACAAGATGGGGTTTTTATCATATTGCATGAAACTATCCCTCTACATCATGTCATCTTGCTCAAGGTGTTACTCTGTTTTTAACTTAATACTCTAGATGCATGCTGGATAGCGGTCGATGAGTGGAGTAATAGTAGTAGATGCAGGCAGGAGTCGGTCTACTTGTCTCGGACGTGATGCCTATATACATGATCATACCTAGATATTCTCATAACTATGCTCAATTCTGTCAATTGCTCAACGGTAATTTGTTCACCCACCGTAGAATACTTATGCTCTTGAGAGAAGCCACTAGTGAAACCTATGGCCCCCGGGTCTCTTTCTCATCATATCAATCTCCATTACTTTATTATTGCTTTGCTTTTACCTTTTACTTTGCATCTCTATACCAAAAATACCAAAAATATTATTTATCATCTCTATCAAATTTCACTTTCGTAAGTGACCGTGAAGGGATTGACAACCCCTAAGCATGTTGGTTGCGTTGAGCTATTGTTTTTGTGTAGGTACGAGGGACTCGCGCGTAGCCTCCTACTGGATTGATACCTTGGTTCTCAAAAACTAAGGGAAATACTTACGCTACTGTCGGTGTCAAAACCGGCGGATCTCGGGTAGGGGGTCCTGAACTGTGCGTCTAAGGCGGATGGTAACAGGAGGCAGGGGACACGATGTTTTACCCAGGTTCAGGCCCTCTTGATGGAGGTAAAACCCTACGTCCAGCTTGATTATTGTTGATAATATGACTAGTACAAGAGTTGATCTACCAGGAGATCAGAGAGGCTAAACCCTAGAAGCTAGCCTATGGTATGATTGTATGTTGTCCTACGGAACAAACCCTCTAGTTTATATAGACACCGAAGAGGGCTAGGGTTACACAGAGTCGGTTACAAGGAAGGAGATCTAGATATCAGTATTGCCAAGCTTGCCTTCCACGCCAAGGAGAGTCCCATCCGGACACGGTACTAAGTCTTCAATCTTGTATCTTCATAGTCCAACAGTCCGACCAAAGGATATAATCCGGCTGTCCGAATACCCCCTAATCCAGGACTCCCTCAGTAGCCCCTGAACCAGGCTTCAATGACGATGAGTCTGGCGCGCAGATTGTCTTTGGCATTGCAAGGCGGGTTCCTCCCCCGAATACTTCATAGAAGATTTTGAACACGAGGATCGTGTCCGACTCTGCAAAACAAGTTCCACATACCACCGTAGAGAGAATAATATTTCCACAAATCTAATCTGCTGACGTACCCCATAGCGTGACATCACACCACAGCCAGGTCTTTATTCGAATCGTTTTTCATAACCTATCTCAGCGTGTTTTGCGAGGCGGTTTCCTTGGCACGTCTTGTCGAAGCAGAGATTGTGTCCCCTTATTACGGGATTCCCATCACTACGGACATGGGTAACCCAACCGCGCCATCAATTACGGCGCTTGGGGGATAAGGTTTCACCTTTTTCTACCCACGCCTTCTTCCTCCTTGCTCATCCATTCTCGCGCACTCGAGCTCCAGCGCCCAAGTCCACATCCTTCTCCTCAACTCTCTCCAAACATGTCCAGAGCGGGAGGCAAGTGGATGGTCTCCTCCGTCACGGAGGGACATATCAAAAAACTACGCGGGGCCAGATACTTAGCCGCGGATATCGCGCACCGGCTGCCAGCCGCGGGGCAGATCGTCCGCGGACTGGGTGGGTTTCCTCCCCCACTTCATCCGCGGACTGGGGTTTCCCCTCCATCCATTCGTCCGCGGCCTTATGTTTTATTATGGGCTGGACTTTCATGATCTGGCCCCGAATTTCATCCTCAACATCTCGGCGTTCATCATCGTGTGCGAGGCCTTTCTCCACATCCGGCCCCACTTCGGCCTATGGCTGAAGACCTTCAATATCAAGCCGAAGGTAGGAGGAGGCCAACAAGCGGAATGCGGCGGAGCCATTGTGGGAAAAATGCCCAACGTTACATGGCTCGAGGGATCCTTCGTGGAGACCATAAAGGGATGGCAATCGGGGTGGTTCTACATCACCGAGCCGCGCGACAGCAACTGGGTGGCGGCCCCTGAGTTTCGATCCGGAATCCCCACGCGGCTCACTTCCTGGAAGGAGAAGGGCCTATCCTGGGGTTCATCGGTGGAGCTGGATGGACTCCAGAAGTGTATCCGGAACATGATAAGCAGGAAACTTAATCTTGTCAACATAGTCCAAGTCATGCTCTTCCATCGGATCCTCCCATGTCAACAACGGGCTTTCAACTTATGGGAGTTCGACCCGGCCCAGCACCAGACTCTACGCGAGCTCTTCGACACGACGCATAAGGATGTCTGGAAGCTGCTGTTCAAGGGCGCCGAGGTCCCTCCTTCTCTTACCGAGGACCGCGGGCTAAGCGCGAAGCGCCCTGCGAATCCGGTAAGTTTTGTACATCTGGTAGGGTATTTATTTCCCATAGCTTAACCATGTGCGGGGTCTGAGCTCCCATGCCTTTGACAGGACTGGGTGGAGCCATTGGAGCAGATTAACTGTCCAGCCCCTCTGCCCGAAGACCCTGCGGACGCTCTCCTGACGGAGATGCAGACTCCGGCTCCTTATGAGGTGCCGGAGAAGACCAAGAAGAAGGCCAAGGGAACCCAAAAGAGTTCCCTGCGCCAGGTGGTATCGGACTAATCGTCCGATAATTCCGAGACGCACTCCTCCTGTGAAAACGAGGAGGAGGAAGATGAAGACTCTCCCCCTCCACCCGGGGGAGACAAGAAAAGGAAGGCCGCCCCAACCGGGGAGGCCGAAGGGTCCAAGAAGGGAAGGACTCTCCTTCCGGACTGTTCCACCACCGCCGCCGACGGCGAAGACGAGTGGTTTCTCAGGGCCAAGCCCTTGGCGAAGTCATAAGTATTAAGATACCAGAGTAACTCATAGCATACCCTTGTTGCACTGCTTCTCCTAACGTCGAATATGATTATGCAGTCCACCCCGAGCCCGTATCGACGTATCCTCGTCGGACGGTTCCTTGGACTCGTCGGATATGGATAGCGATCCACTTCCATCCGCCTCCTCTCCTCACCCTACGGACAATGTCAAGGTATTGTCTCAAGGGGCACCGAACCGGGGGGAGATAGTCCCGGAGGCGCCTCAAGGCGACCTTCCGGACTCCAGGAGCAAAGGGAGCAAGGCTCCCAGGGGCTCCAAGTTCGGCCCTCAGTCGAACACCGTGCCGGAACCTCCAGTGGTTCCGGACTCGGGCAGGCGGTCCCCTTCCAAGAGGGGAAAGCCGTCCGTGCCGGTGACATCTGTCCATCCAGAGGCACCGGACGACCTGCTGGGAGCACTTCGCGGCGCTTCCATCGACGAAGAGCACCACACTATTATGAGTGTAGTGATCAAGAAGGTTCAGTCCGTCAAGAGCGAACTGACTGAAGCCTGTGCTAGCCTTCTAACACGCTTTGAGGTAAGTATTTAAAATATAGGGAAAATATTACTGCATAGACAGTAGCCCCTGATGCTCTGTTTGGTGTTCACAATGAAAAGCTGAATAGAGGATCAAATAATATCTACATGAGTCTAATATAAGTATGTCTGTATGCGTATGCAGGCTTCGCTGCTGACCTCTGCCGCACTGAAGCAGAACCTCGAGCGGTCCGAGAAAGAGCTCGGCCTTGCCAAGAGGCAGCTCGAGGAGAACAAAGGTAAGTAATGCCTTGTCCATATATATATATATATATATATAAGATGTATATATATATATATATATAAGATGCAGTTGCGAAACGATAGGATCATCATGGATGTGCCAGGGGCCATGACTGAAGTGGCGACCCTGAAGCAAGCGCTGTCCGAGGCCGAAAACAAAGTGGCCAAGGAGCGCACTGAGCAGGAAAAACAAGAGGCACGGGTGGGCGAGGTGTAGCAAGAGCTCCAGGCTCTCGTGAAGAAGCACGAGGCTTTGGAGCTTGACTCAAAGACGCGAGAGTCCGAGCTTGCCGGGGCCCTCGAGAGCACAAAGCATGCTAAGGCTAAAGCCCAAAAGGCCTTCCAGGAAATAGAGGTGATGAGGAAGATAGCGGCGGGTAAGGCATTCAATATGCAAAGCAAGCATGTGAAAGTAAATTACTTGTTACTTACCCGAGTCCGGAGCTCTCCAGGAGCATTCACAGATTTTCCCTGCAGCGTGTCGGACACCGTGAAATATTACCAGGCCGAGGAGGGAAGCTCGACGGAGAAGTTGTTCTGGTCTCAGTATACTGGGACCGAACATCCGATGCCTATGAGCGGCCAGCTGACGCAACTGGTCGAGCTACACAAGGCGGCCGAACAGGCCATGAGGGGCCTTATAGTCCAGATGTGGCCTGGCGACTCCCTTCCCCACAGCTACTTCGGCCTGGTGAGGCGGCGTGTGGATGCCTGCCCACGGCTGGACGTCATAAAGTGGTCCGTCTACATCGAAGGTGCACGCCGGGCCTTTACCCATGCGAAGGTGCACTGGGCCAAGATGGACGCCGAGAAGCTAGTGAAGGAGGGGCCGCCGCAGGG
Source organism: Triticum aestivum (assembly GCF_018294505.1). Lineage (NCBI taxonomy): Eukaryota > Viridiplantae > Streptophyta > Magnoliopsida > Poales > Poaceae > Triticum > Triticum aestivum. Next base: position 156,628,551 of record NC_057812.1, on the reverse strand, counting down.
CAAGGAGCATCGCCACCCGGAGATGTATTATGAGGGTGTCCTGAAGGGTGCCCGTCTTGTGGTGGACGAGTGTGCGAAGGATGTAATTTTTGAATGAACTTGCTCGTGTGCTCCTATATTATGAAAACTTGTTCATATGCGCTATGCAACGCTTGTTTGAATTTAAAATATTACCTTCTGCGCGGCTGTTTGTTAAATCCGAGAGATGGCCAGTCGTCGATGTGGGAGTCCTAGATTAGGGGGTCTCCGGATGGCCGGACTATCTCCATTGGCTGGACTATTAGACTATGAAGATACAAGATTGAAGACTTCGTCTCGTGTCCGGATGGGACTCTACTTGGCGTGGAAGGCAAGCTAGGCAATACGTATATGGATATCTCCTCCTTTGTAACCGACCTTGTGTAACCCTAACCCTCTCCGGTGTCTATATAAACCGAAGGGTTTTAGTCCGTAGGACAACAATTGCAACATACAATCATACCATAGGCTAGCTTCTAGGGTTTAGCCTCTCTGATCTCGTGGTAGATCTACTCTTGTAACTCCCATATCATCAATATTAATCAAGCAGGACGTAGGGTTTTACCTCCATCAAGAGGGCCCAAACCTGGGTAAAACTTCGTGTCCCCTGTCTCCTGTTACCATCCTGCCTAGACGCACAGTTTGGGACCCCCTACCCGAGATCCGCCGGTTTTGACACCGACATTGGTGCTTTCATTGAGAGTTCCTCTGTGTCATCGTCGTTAGGCTTGATGGCTCCTACTATCATCGATAGCGATGCGGTTCAGGGTGAGACTTTTCTCCCCGGACAGATCTTCGTATTCGGCGGCTTTGCACTGCGGGCTAATTCGCGTGGCCATCTAGAGCAGATTGAAAGCTACGCTCCTGGCAATCAGGTCAGATTTGGAAGTTTGAATTACACGGCCAATATCTGTGGGGACTTGATCTTCAAGGGATTCGAGCCACAGTCGGGCGTGCCGCACTGTCGCGATGGGTATGACCTAGCTCTGCCACCGGACGATACTCTAGAGGTCGCGCCCGCATTAGCTCCAACCCTTAGCTCGGAGCCAACTACGCCAATCGAGGACGGGTGGCTAGACACCGCCTCAGGGGCTGCAGTCTCGACGGTGATCGAGCCAAACACCAGCATAATCCTCTGCACAGCCCGTGACTCCAAGGTGCCGGACTCTCCTTCGGACCCCGAACCATCCGCGCCCCTGCCAATCGAATCCGAGTGGGCGCCGATCATGGAATTCACCGCTGCGGATATCTTTCAGCACTCGCCCTTCGGCGACATTCTGAATTCATTAAGGTCTCTCTCTTTGTCAGGAGAGCCCTGGCCGGATTATGGCCAACAGGATTGGGATGCGGACGACGAAGAAATTCGACGCCCACCCACCACCCACTTTGTAGCCATTGTCGATGATTTAACCGACATGCTGGACTTCGACTCCGAAGACATCGATGGTAGGGACGACGATGTAGGAGACGAACATGAACCAGCACCTACAGGGCACTGGACAGCCACCTCGTTGTATGACATATACATGATGGATACACCCAATGAAGGCAATGGCGACGAGATAACGGAGGATGACCCCTCCAAAAAGCAACCCAAGCGCCAACGTCAGCGGCGCCGCTCTAAGTCCTGCCAAAGCAAAAGTGGTGATACCGGCACAGGAGAAAATAACACTCCGGATAGCACCGAAGACAACAACAATCCCCTCCAGCAAGATTTAGAGCAGGAGGATGAAGGAGCCAGCTCTCCTGAGAGAGCGGCTGGCGGAGAGGAGGAGGATGACAATTACATGCCCCCCTCCGAAGACGAGGCAAGCCTCGGCGATGATGAATTCGCCGTACCAGAGGATCCCGTCGAACAAGAGCGCTTCAAGCGTAGGCTTATGGCCACGGCAAATAGCCTGAAGAAAAAGAAGTAGCAGCTTCAAGCTGATCAAGATCTGCTAGCTGACAAATGGACTGAAGTCCTCGTGGCCGAGCAATATAAACTCGAGCGTCCCTCCAAGAGTTATCCAAGGCGCAGGTTACTTCCCCGACTGGAGGAAGAAGCGTATGAAACGGCTGATCGGCCACCTCGTGGCCGCGATAGAGAGGCATTCCAGCCAAAAGCTCAGCCTCCACCCCAGCGTCATTCAAATAAAAAGGCATGGGGAGATACGCCAGACCTGCGAGACATATTGGAGGACAAAGCAAAGCATTCAAGATCGATCTACGGATCACGAGGGCGCACCACTCTACGAGACGATAAACGTCACGCCGGATACAGTAAAAGCAAATCCGGCCGGGCTGAACACAGCGGGCAGGACCCATTCGAGCTGCGTCGCGATATAGCCCAATACAGAGGCGCCGCACACCCCTTATGCTTCACAGACGAAGTAATGGAACATCAATTCCCAGAAGGTTTCAAACCTGTAAACATTGAATCATACGACGGCACTACAGACCCCGCGGTATGGATTGAGGACTTCCTCCTCCACATCCACATGGCCCGCGGTGATGACTTACATGCCATCAAGTACCTCCCACTAAAACTCAAAGGACCAGCGCGGCATTGGCTTAATAGCTTGCCAGCGGACTCCATTAGCTGTTGGGAAGATCTGGAAGCCGCATTCCTCGACAACTTTCAGGGCACTTATGTGCGACCACCAGACGCCGATGACTTGAGCCACATAATTCAGCAGCCAGAAGAGTCGGCCAGGCAATTCTGGACTCGGTTCCTTACAAAGAAAAATCAAATCGTCGACTGTCCGGATGCGGAGGCCTTAGCGGCTTTCAAGCACAACATCCGAGACGAGTGGCTAGCCCGGCACCTTGGTCAGGAAAAGCCGAAATCTATGGCAGCCCTCACGACGCTCATGACCCGCTTTTGTGCGGGAGAAGACAGCTGGTTGGCTCGCAGTAATAACATATCAAAGAACCATGGTACCTCAGATACCAAGGACGGCAATAGCAGGTCACGTCGCAACAAGCATAAGCGCCGCATTAACGGCGAAAGTACTGAGGATACGACAGTCAATGCCGGATTCAAAGGCTCTAAACCCGGTCAGCGGAAAAAGCCATTCAAACAAAGTACGCCGGGTCCGTCCAGCTTGGACCGTATACTCGATCGCTCGTGTCAAATACACGGCACCCCAGACAAGCCAGCCAATCACACCAACAGGGATTGTTGGGTGTTCAAGCAGGCCGGCAAGTTAATTGCCGAAAACAAGGACAAGGGGCCGCATAGCGATGACGAGGAAGAACCCCGGCAGCCGCACACTGGAGGACAGAAGAGGTTTCCCCCGCAAGTGCGGACGGTGAACATGATATACGCAACCCACATCCCCAAGAGGGAGCGGAAGCGTGCGCTCAGGGACGTATATGCGTTGGAGCCAGTCGCCCCAAAGTTCAACCCTTGGTCCTCCTGTCCGATCACCTTCGATCGCAGGGACCACCCCACTAGTATCCGTCACGGCGGATTCGCCGCACTGGTCCTAGACCCAATCATCGACGGATTTCACCTCACTCGAGTCCTTATGGACGGCGGCAGCAGCCTGAACCTGCTTTATCAGGACACAGTACGCAAAATGGGCATAGACCCCTCAAGGATCAAACCCACAAAGACGACCTTTAAGGGCGTCATTCCAGGCGTAGAGGCCCACTGCACAGGCTCAATTACACTGGAAGTGGTCTTCGGATCCCCGGATAACTTCCGAAGCGAAGAGTTAATCTTCGATATAGTCCTGTTCCGCAGTGGTTATCATGCGCTGCTCGGACGAACCGCATTTGCTAGATTCAACGCGGTACCACATTATGCATACCTCAAGCTCAAGATGCTAGGACCTCGCGGAGTTATTACAGTCAATGGAAACACAGAGCGCTCTCTCCGAACAGAGGAGCACACCGCGACCCTTGCAGCAGAAGCACAAAGCAGCCTCTCAAGGCACTCTACCAGTTCGGCGTTTCAAAGCCCGGACACCTTCAAGTGCGCTCGGGGCAATCGGCAAACAGACCGCCTGGTGCCATCTGAGCTCACATAGCAATACGGCGGCCACCCCAATCCCAGCCCAACGGCGTTGTTCGTGCCGCGCGTACATAATTATGCATTAAAAATACTATTGGCACAGGTGGGGAGGGGGGCACAACTGCGGCACGCCCCAAAACGCGGCCTAAACCGCACCAGGGGCTTCCCGTTTGGTTATTTTTCTTTTTCTTTCAGGACATCAATCTCTAGAAACACTGTCCGGCAGCTCTATTGCCGAACACATGATACAGCAACCAAGGAGGCCGACAACTACGGAATTCCCACGTGGATTACAAATTTCATATAATTCCTCAGCTCGCCCTTGGAAGGGACATAGTCCTACTCTTTTGCTTATTACACTATCTGTATCACTCTGCTTTAATGCAATTTTTTAATATACAATGCATGACATTACGACTATTGTCGCATTTTTGTTACATATCTATGTGTTCATTAATGACGCCTAGCAACCGTACACTCTGGTATGGCCAATGCACCAAGGGCTTACGTACCCACAATATGGTGTGAAAAGTCCGAACACTTTCACAAGTGCGGCACCCCGAACTTATAGCATTATATGTATCAGCTCCGAGTCATGTATTTGGTCAAATGTTGGGTTTGCCCGGCTCCTATGTTTTGGTACCTTACGTTACGCTCTATCGGCTAAGGTAGCGCTAGGAGAACTACTGCAATTGTGCCCTGGTTCTGCCGGGCCGAGCACCTCAGTAGAGAAAGCTAAAACTGACTGTCATGATAAGGCGAGAGACTGGTCGCTGTTCGGCGAGGTTTTTCGAGTCCCTAAAGACTTATGCCGCTTAGGGCGAGGGGCCGGCTCCGTCCGGCTTACAGGTGTGTATTGCGCCCCAAATTCGGCCTTCCGAATACCAGGGGCTTCGCCGAAATTTAAAATTATAGAATTCTATGGCTAAGTGAGAGTGATAAAGCATTATTAGTCCGGTTGCCTTGTTCGTTGTGCTGAGCACCTCCCTCGAAGGACCCAAACATGGGAACAAGAGTGCTCAGGTTTATCCCGAACAGCCCAGCACTCGTGGCATGGGGGCAGAAGCCGAGGACTAGCCATCTCTCAGATTGGATAAACAGCCAAACAGAAGTTAATATTTTAAATTCACACAAGCGTTGCATAGCGAATACGATACAAGTTTTCATACATACAGGACAAAACGAGCAAGTCTCATTCAAATATTACATTTTGCGAACACTCATCCGCGATAAGATGGGCACCCGGCAGAACACCCTCATAGTACATCTCAGGGTGGCGGTGCTCCTTGCCCTCCGGCGGCCCCTCCTTGATCAGCTTCACGGCGTCTAGCTTGACCCACTGCGTTTTTACACGGGCGAAGGCCCAGCGTGCACCTTCAATGCAGACGGATCGCTTGACGACCTCCAGCCACGGGCAGGCATCCACAAGCCACCTCACCAGGCCAAAGAAGCTATTCGGAAGGGCATCGCCAGGCCACAACCGGACTATGAAGCCCTTCATGGCCCGATCGGCCGCCTTATGTAGCTCGGCCATCTGCTTCAGCTGGTCGCTCATTGGCAATGGATGTTCGTCCTCAACATACTGAGACCAGAACAGCTTCTCCATCGAACTACCGTCCTCGGCCTGGTAAAATTGTGCGGCATCGGACACACTGCGGGGCAAATATGCGAATGCTCCTGAAAAGCTTCGGATCCGGGCAAGTAATCGATAATTTACTTTTACATGCTTTTGCATATAGAAAGCCTTACCCGCCGCTATCTTCTTTATCACGTCGATCTCCTGAAGGGCCTTCTGGGCCTCGGCCTTGGCACTCTTCGCGCTCTCACGGGCCGCGGCAAGCTCAGACTCTCACCTCTTCAAGTCAAGCTCCAACGCCTCGAGCTTCGTCATGAGAGCCTGGAGCTGTTGCTGCACCTCGCCCACCCGAGCCTCGTGCCTCTCTCACTCGGTGCACTCCTGGGCCGCCTTCTCTTTGGCCTGGGACAGCGCTTGCTTCAGGGTCGCCACCTCGGTCGTGGCCCCTAGCAAACATACAATGATCCTGTCATTTAGCAATCGCGTCCTTTTTCTCATCTATAGACGGGGTATTACTTACCCTTGTTCTCCTCGAGCTGCCTCTTAGAAAGGCCGAGCTCTTTCTGGGACCCCTCGAGGGCCTCCTTTAGTACGGTGACCTCCGCAGTTAGTGCGGCGGATGCCAGCAACGAAGCCTTCAAATGCATATTGACATACTTATATTAGACTCCTGTGATATTATTTGATCCTCTGTTCGGCTTTTCTTTGTGAACACCGAACAAAGCATCAGGGGCTACTGTCTATGCGGTAATATTTCTACTACATTTTAAAACACTTACCCTGAAGCCTGTTAGAAGGCTAGTACAGGCTTCAGTCAATCCGCTCTTGGCAGAATGAACCTTCTGGATCACCGCACTCATGATAGTGCGGTGCTCCTCCTCGATGGAAGCGCTGTGAAGCGCTTCCAACATATTGTCCGGCGCCTCTAGATGGACAGAGGTCACCGGCACAGGTGTCTCACCCCTCTTAGAAGGAGACAGCCTGCCCGAGACCGGAACCGCTGGAGGTTCCGGCGCGGGGTTCGGTTGAGGGCCAAACTCGGAGCTCTCAGGGGGCCCGTCCCCTCTGCTCCCGGAGTCCGGAAGGTCGCCTTGAGGCGCCTTTAGGACTGTCTCCCCTCGATCCGGTGCCTCTTGGGACAACACCTCGGCGTCGTCGGCAGGATGAGGGGAGGTGGCAGTCGGGACTGGATCGCTATCCATGTCCGACGAACCCAGGGAGCCGTCCAATGATACCTCAATATTGGCTCGTGGTGGCCTGCGTAATCATGTTCGGCGATTAGGAAAAGCAATGTGACAAAGGAATCCTATGTGTTACTTTAGTATCCGAATACTTACGATCTCCCCTGGGGCTTGGCCCTGGGCAACCACTCGTCTTCACTTTCGTCGGCGGCGGTGGAGCTGTCCGGAAGGAGAGTCCTTCCCTTCTTGGACCCTTCGGCCTCCCCAGTTGGGGCGGCCTTCCTTTTCTTGTCTCCCCCAGTCGGTGGGGGAGCCTCTTCTTCCTCTTCCTCGTCTTCGGGGGAAGAGTGCGCCGCAGAGTCATCGGACGGTGAGTCCAACGACGCCTGGCGTCGGGAACTCTTTTGAGCTCCCTTGGCCTTCTTGGTCTTCTCCGGCACCTTATAAGGGGCCGGAGTCAGCATCTTCGTCAAAAGAGTGTCTGCGAGGCCTTCGGGCAAGGGAGCCGGACAGTCGATCTGTCCGGCCATCTTCTGCCAGTCCTGTCAAAATTACGGGAGTTTAGATCCCGCATAGAGTCAATCTATATAAAAATAAGTATCCTGTGAAAGGTAAAACAACTTATCGCGCTGGCTTGGTGCTTCTGAATCCGCGATCCTCAGTAATGGGGGGGAGGGACCTCGGCGCTCTTGTACAGCACCTTCTACGCATCTTCATGAGTCGTGTCGAAGAGCCTGTTCAGAGTCGGTGCTGCGCCGGATTGAACTCCCACAAAGTGAACTCCCGTTGTTGGCACGGGAGTATCCGGCGGACGAGCATAACCTGGACTATGTTGACGAGCTTGAGCTTCTTGTCCACCATGTTTTGAATACATGACTGGAGTCCGGTCAGATCTTTTGAATTACCCCAGGACAGGCCCTTCTCCTTCCAGGAGGTGAGCCGCATGGGGGTTCCAAATCGGAACTCGGGAGCCACCACCCATGTGGGGTCGCGCGGCTCGGTGATGTAGAACCACCCCGATTGCCACCCCTTAATGGTTTCCACAAAGGAGCCCTCGAGCCATGTTATGTTGGGCATCTTGCCCACCATGGCGCCTCCGCACTCCGCTTGGCGGCCGCCCACCACCTTCGGCTTGACGTTGAAGGTCTTCAGCCATAGGCCGAAGTGGGGCTTGACGCGGAGAAAGGCCTCGCACACGACGATAAATGCCGAGATGTTGAGGATGAAGTTCGGGGCCAGATCGTGGAAATCTAGGCCGTAATAGAACATGAGCCCCCGGACAAAGGGATGGAGAGGAAATCCCAGTCTGCAGAAGAAATCGGTGAGGAATACGACCCTCTCATGGGGCCTGGGGGTGGGGATGAGTTGCCCCTCATCTGGGAGTCGGTGCGCGATGTCGTTGGGCAGGTATCCGGCTCTCCTCAGTTTCTTGACGTCTCCCTCCGTGACGGAGGAGACCATCCACTTGCCTCCCGCACTGGACATGGTTGGAGAAGGTTGAGATGGAAGTGAGGACTTGGGCGCTAGAGCTCGAGTGTGCGGGAGCGGATGAGCATAGGAGGAAGAGGGCGTGGATAGAAAGGTGAATCCTTATCCCTTTATATGGGCGGACAAAACTAAGCGTCCCCACTTGCCTGGTAAAACTCGCTTATCCCCCAAGCGCCGTAATTAATGATGCGGTTGGGTTACCCACGCCCGTATTGATGAGAATCCCGTAATAAGGGGACACGATCTCTGCTTTGACAAGACGTGTCGAAAAACTGCCTCGCGTTATGTGCGGGGCTGGTTAAAAGAAACGGTTCGAATAATCACCGGGCCATGACGTAACGTCATGTTGCCAAAACAAGCTAGCGGATTAGATCTACGAAAACATTATTCTCTCTACGGTGAAATGTGGAACTTATTTTGTAGGGTCAGACACTATCCTCGTATTCAAATTCTTCTGTGATGTATTCGAAGAAGGAACCCGCCTTGCAATGCCGAAGACAACTGCGCGCCGGACTCATCGTCATTGAAGCCTGGTTCAGGGGCTACTGTGGGAGTCCTGGATTAGGGGGTCTCCGGATGGCCGGACTATCTCCATTGGCCGAACTGTTAGACTATGAAGATACAAGATTGAAGACTTCGTCTCGTGTCCGGATGGGACTCTACTTGGCGTGGAAGGCAAGCTAGGCAATACGTATATGGATATCTCCTCCTTTGTAACCGACCTTGTGTAACCCTAACCCTCTCCGGTGTCTATATAAACCGAAGGGTTTTAGTCCGTAGGACAACAATCGCAACATACCATCATACCATAGGCTAGCTTCTAGGATTTAGCCTCTCTAATCTCGTGGTAGATCTACTCTTGTAACACCCATATCATCAATATTAATCAAGCAGGACGTAGGGTTTTACCTCCATCAAGAGGGCCCGAACCTGGGTAAAACTTCGTGTCCCCTGTCTCTTGTTACCATCCTGCCTAGACGCACAGTTCGGGACCCCCTACCCGAGATCCGCCGGTTTTGACACCGACAGTCGGCTTCTGCCCCCATGCCATGAGTGCTGGGGTGTTCGGGATAAATCTGAGCACGCTTTTTCCCATTGTTGGGTCCTTCGAGGGAGGTGCTCAGCACAACGAACAAGGCAATCGAACTATAATGCTTTATCACTCTCACTTAGCCATAGAAGTCTACAATTTTAAATTTTGTAGAAGCCCCTAGTATTCGGAAGGCCGAATTCGGGGCGCTATACACGCCTTAAGCCGGACAAAGCTGACTCCTCGCTCTAAGCGGCATAAGTCTTTAGGGACTCGAGACCTCTCGAACAGCGACCAGCTCTCACCTTATCATGACAGTCAGTTTTAGCTTTCTCTACTGAGGTGCTTAGCCCAGATGAATCAGGGCACAATCACAGTAGTTGCCCCAGTGCTACCTTAGCCGATATAGCGGAATTTAAGGTACCAAAACATGGGAGCCGGGCAAACCCAACTATTGACCCAAGACATGATTCGGAGCTGATGCATATAATGCTATAAGTTCGGGGTGTCGCACTGTCGAAAGTGTTCGGAATTCTCACGCCGTATTATGGGATTGCTTAAGCCCCTGGCGTATGGGCAGTACCAGAGTGTACGGGTGCTGAATGTCATGAATGAACATATATAGAGAATGCGGTAATAGTCTAGTGCTATGCATTGTTTATTCAAAAAGGTGTGTCGAAGCAGAATGATACAAGTAGTGCGATAGGCAAAAAGTAGGACTATTTGACATGTCCCCTCCAAGGGCAAGCTGGGGAATGGTATTTAAAGCAAGTATTTCACTCGTTATTGGAGACCACCTGGGAGTTCCGTGGTGCGACGTGGCTTTCTGCCTCCTTGGTTGTTGCATCGTGTGTCCGGCAATCATACTGCCGGACGGGGTTTCCAGATATTAAAGTCCTGAAAGAGAGAAAAATAACAAAGCGGGAAGGCCCTAGTGCGGTTGAGCCACGTCTTGGAGCGTGCCGTAGTTGTGCCCCCCTCCCCACCTGTGCCCATGGTATTTTCAATGCGTAATTATGTACGCGTGGCACGGATTTCGCCGTTTGGCTGGGACTGGGGTGGGGCCGCATTGCTATGCAAGCTCGGAACGTGCCAGGCGGTCTTGTTGCCGATTACTCCGGGCGCGCTTGAAGGTGTCCGGGTCTTTAATCGCCGAACTGGTGGATTGCCTTAAGAGGCTGCTTTGCGCTTCTGCTGCGAGGGCCGCAGTGTGCTCCTTCGTGCGGAGAGAGCGCTCTGTGTTTCCATTGACTGTGATGACCCTCCGAGGTCCTGGCATCTTGAGCTTGAGACATGCATAGTGCGGTACCGCGTTGAATCTCGCAAATGCGGTTCGCCCGAGCAATGCATGATAGCCGATGCGGAACGGGACTATATCGAAGATTAACTCCTCGCTCTGGAAGTTATCCGAGGATCCGAAGACCACTTCCAGTGTGACTGAGCCTGTGCAATGGGCCTCTACACCTGGTATGACGCCTTTGAAGGTCATTTTTATGGGTTTGATCCTTGAGGGGTCTATACCCATTTTGCACACTATGTCCTGATAAAGCAGGTTCAGGCTGCTGCCACCATCCATAAGGACTCGAGTGAGGTGAAATCTGTTGACGATTGGGTCTAGGACTAGTGCGGCGAATCCGCCATGACGGATACTAGTGGGATGGTCCCTGCGATCGAAGGTGATCGGACAGGAGGACCATGGGTTGAACTTTGGGGCGACTGGCTCCAACGCATATACATCCCTTAACGCACGCTTCTGCTCCCTCTTGGGGATGTGGGTTGCGTATATCATGTTCACCGTCCGCACTTGTTGGGGGAACCTCTTCTGCCCTCCGGTGTTCGGCTGCCTGGGCTCCTCCTCGTCATTGCTATGTAGCCCCTTATCTTTGTTTTCGGTGTTTAACTTGCCGGCCTGCTTGAACACCCAACATTCCCTGTTGGTGTGGTTGGCTGGCTTGTCGGGGGTGCCATGTATTTGGCACGACCGATCGAGTATACGGTCCAAACTGGATGGGCCCGGAGTGCTTCTTTTGAATGGCTTTTTCTGCTGACTGGGTTTAGAGCCTCTGAATCCGGCATTGACTGTCGTATCCTCGGTATTATCGCTATTGACGCAGCGCTTATGTTTGTTGTGACGTGACCTGCCATTGCTATCCTTGGTATCTGAAGTACCGTGGTTCTTTGATATGTTATTGTTGCGAGCCAGCCAGCTGTCTTCTCCCGAACGAAAGCGAGTCATGAGTGTCGTGAGGGCTGATATAGATTTCGGCTTTTCCTGGCCAAGGTGCCGGGCGAGCCACTCGTCGCGGATGTTGTGCTTAAAAGCTGCTAGGGCCTCTGCATCCTGACAGTCGACGATTTGATTTTTCTTTGTCAGGAACCGTGTCCAGAATTGCCTGGCCGATTCCTCTGGCTGCTGAATTATGTGGCTCAAGTCATCGGCATCTGGTGGTCGCATGTAAGTGCCGTGGAAGTTGTCGAGGAATGCGGCTTCCAGATCTTCCCAATAGCCAATGGATTCTGCTGGCAGGCTATTGAGCCAATGCCGAGTTGGTCCTTTGAGCTTGAGTGGGAGGTATTTGATGGCGTGTAGATCGTCACCGCGGGCCATGTGGGTGTGCAGGAGGAAGTCCTTGATCCATACCGCAGGATCTGTTGTGCCGTCATATGATTCGATATTTACAGGTTTGAAACCCTCTGGGATTTGGTGATCCATTACTTCGTCTGTGAAACATATGGGGTGTGCGGCGCCTCTGTAGTGGGCTATGTCACGACGCAGCTCGAGTGAGTCTTGTCCGCTGTGTTCGGCCCGGCCGGATTTACTTTTACTGTATCCGGTGTGACGGTTATCGTCTCGCATAGTGGCGCGCCCTCGTGATCCGTAGATCGATCTTGCGTGTTTTGCTTTGTCCTCCAATACGTCTCGCAAGTCTAGCGTGCTTCCCCGTGCCTTGTCATTTTTATTTGAGTGGCGTCGGGGTGCGGGCTGAGTTTTTGGCTGAAATGCCTCTCTGTCGCGACCACGAGGTGGCCGATCAGCCGCGTCATATGCTAAAGATGTAGGTTTTAATGCTTCCTCCTCCAGTCGGGGTAGCAACCTGCGCTTTGGGTAACTCTTGGAGGGGCGTTCGAGTTCATATTCCTCGGCCGCAAGGACTTCAGTCCATCTGTCAGCTAGCAAATCTTGATTAGCTTGAAGCTGCTGCTGCTTTTTCTTAAGGCTATTTGCCGTGGCTATAAGCCGGCGCTTGAAGCGCTCTTGCTCGGCGGGATCCTCCGGCACGACAAATTCATTGTTGTCGAGGCTTGCCTCGTCTTCGGAGGGAGGCATGTAATTATCATCCTCCGCCTCTCCATCTGCCGCTCTCCCGGGAGGGCTGGCTTCTCCATCCTCCTGCTCTAAATCTTGCTAGAGGGGATTGTTGTCGTCTTCGGCACTGTCCGGAGTGTTATTATCTCCTGTGCCGGTGTCACCGATTTTGCTTTGGCGAGACTTAGAGCGGCGCCGCTGACGTCGGCGCTTGGGTTGCTTCTTGGAGGGGTCATCCTCCGCTGTCTCGTCGCCATTGCCTTTTTTGGGTGTGTCCATCATGTATATATCATATGATGGGGTGGTTGTCGAGTGCCCTGTGGGCAGTGGTTCCTCTTCGTCTCCGGCATCGTCGTCCATACCACCGATGTCTTCGAAGTTGAAGTCGAGCATGTTGGTCAAATTGTCGACAGTGGCTACTAAGTGGGTGGTGGGTGGGCGGCGAATTTCTTCGTCATCCGCATCCCAATCCTGTTGAACATAGTTCGGCCAGGACTCTCCTGACAGGGAGAGAGACCTTAATGAGTTCAGTATGTCGCCGAAAGGCGGGTGCTGAAAGATATCCGCGGAGGTGAGCTCCATGATCGGCGCCCAGTCGGATTCGATAGGCACGGGCGCAGGCGGTTCGAAGTCCGTGGCCGGGGAAGAATCCGGCAATTTGGTGTCACAGCTTTCGTGAAGGGTAAGGTCGGTACTCGACTCGATCGCCGCTGAGAATGCGGCCTCCATGGTGGGGTCTATCCACCCGTCCGTGGATGGCGCAATCGGCTCCGAATTGAGGGTCGAAGCGGTTGCCGGTGCGATCTCCTGCACACTATCCGATGGTAGAGTTAAATCATACTCATCGTGACCGTGCGGCGTACTCGGCAGGGGCTCGAATCCGTCGAAGATCAAGTCTCCACGGATGTCGGCCGTGTAATTTAAGCTTCCAAACCTGACCTGGTGGCCAGGGGCGTAACTCTCGATCTGCTCCAGATGGCCAAGCGAGTTGGCCCGCAGTGCGAAGCCGCCGAATACAAAGATCTATTCGGGGAGGAAAGTCTCACCCTGGACTGCATCGCTATCGATGATCGAAGGAGCCATCAAGCCTAATGATGACGACACAGAGGAACTCTCAATGAAAGCACCAATGTCGGTGTCAAAACCGACGGATCTCGGGTAGGGGGTCCCGAACTGTGCGTCTAAGGCGGATGGTAACAGGAGGCAGGGGACACGATGTTTTATCCAGGTTCGGGCCCTCTTGATGGAGGTAAAACCCTACGTACTGCTTGATTATTCTTGATAATATGAGTAGTACAAGAGTTGATCTACCACGAGATCAGAGAGGCTAAACCCTAGAAGCTAGCCTATGGTATGATTGTATGTTGTCCTACGGACTAAACCCTCCGGTTTATATAGACACCGGAGAGGGCTAGGGTTACACAGAGTCGGTTACAAAGGAAGGAGATCTACATATTTGTATTGCCAAGCTTGCCTTCCATGCCAAGGAGAGTCCCATCCGGACACGGGACGAAGTCTTCAATCTTGTATCTTCATAGTCCAACAGTCCGGTCAAAGGATATAATCCGGCTGTCCGGATACCCCCTAATCCAAGACTCCCTCAGCTACTTTGCTGCATCATGCTCTCCTCTTCAAAGAAATCCAACGCAGTGTTCAAGAGGTAGCACATGCGCACGGGGTCTGAAGACCGTGCGAACGGGGTGGTGTGACTCCTTTACAAAAGCTCCCATGGTAACCCATGCGCATGGGGTCTTGGGGCCCATGGGCACGGGGTCGCCTGGGAGGTGCGGCCTTCATCTCCTTGATCTCCTTCTTCCGGGTGGCCTTGGGGTGCTTCTCCTCCTTTGGGGTATCCCTTAGCTGCTTGGTGGCGTTGGTCTTCCTACCTAATGACACACAGCATATTTTGGTTAGGTAGCAACTAAGTTCCATTCATGTCCATACCTATGTCAAGTAAGAGTGAGTTCACCTCTGTTTCAATGGCGCGTGCTCGAGCTCTTGTCATGGGTCCACGTGGTGCTTGATGTGTTAGTGTAGGGTCCATGGGGATGATGGAAGGATGCGCCGCATCACATTGGGTCTCACGAGAAGCATATTCGTGCCTCCACGAGAAGCATATTCGTGCCTCTCGCGAAAAAATAAAACACATTTTTTTCATGCAAAAAAATCAAAAAAAAATCCAAAAACCTAAAGAAAACTGAGCAAAAACCTTAAAGTCGGAAGAAATCATCTAAAACCTGAAAACATGTACTGAAAGATTTAAAAAATAAAATGCCGTGGAAACGCCCAACACATGACACATGGCGACGGCTAAGTGCGCACCAAACGTTTGGGGTCGGCCCATCTTGCCCTTTCTTTTTAGAAAAGGGTGAAAAAAAGGAACTGTGAAAATAAAGGCAGGGTTGTCCAGGATTTGAACCTCAGACCTACAGCTCTGCAGAGCAAGGCAGGTACCACTCCGATAACAAAACGCAAGTGACAAGTTATTTTGAATTTCTTATTTTATTATGTCTACAGATGACGATTCCCATGTTTTTTTCTTCTTATTCTTATTTTTTCTATGTATCTCTTTTGTTTCCATTTCCTTTTGCAAATGCGCAAACTCTTCTTAATTTTCGTATTAAGAATCGATGAACTCTTTCTCAAATTTGTGAACTTTTTTGAGGATTGAACAACTTTTTAAAAAATGGATGAACTTTTTTCAATTTTAATGAACTTTTTTTAGATTAGAGAAATCAGTTCAAAGTCGATGATTTTTTTTGAACTTGATGAACTTTTTACAAACATTGTATGGACTTTTTTCTAATTCAATGAACTTTTATTCAAATCAATAAACTTTTTTGCCAAATTCGATGAACTTTTTTTTCAAATTCATGAACTTTTTTTATCAAAATCAGTGAACCTTTTTTAAAAAACCAGTGAACTATTTTTGAATTCATGATTTTTTAATTCAAAATCGATGAACTTTTTTCAAAACCCAGTGAACTATTTTTGAATTCATGATTTTTTAATTCAAAATCGATGAACATTTTTCATAACCCCGTGAACTATTTTCAAAATCGATGAACTTTTTCATAACCCCGTGAACAAAATGCAAAATTGATGATATTTTCAAATCAATTAATTTTTTCAAACTTTCTTTAAGTTGATGACCTTTTTTAAAACTCATGAACGTTTTACAGTTTTATGTTTTTTTCAAATTAGTGATCTTGTTTTCAAAATCATGAACCTTTTTTGAATTCGTGAACTTTTCCACTATCGTGAACTTTTTCAAATTGGTATGAACTTTGTCAGTTATTTATTTATTTTTCAATTCATTGTTTTTTATAATTCTTTTTCAAATTTATATTTTTCCTTCATTCAATTTATAGTGGGTATAATACTACTAGTATATGCTAATGTTTGCACTGAAGGAAGGGTTAAGTAGACCTGTTTTCTCAATCTAGACAAGAACATCGATCGTGGTCTAGTGGTTTTTTGACGGGTAATCGTGGTCTAGCGGTTACCGCCCTGTGCGGTTGACATTGGCGGCTAGAGTTCGAATCTCACTTCACCCGATTTAATCTGGATTTTTTTCGTCGTGTTGGATTTTCAACAGATTGCTGGGCCGGCCCGCTACGCTGCGCCTGCGAGCGCCAGCAGCGCTAACGGGCACTGAATCGACGCAAAAATAAATCGGACGCTTGGGCCTTTTCTAACGAGTGGGATGTTTAAGCGCCGCGTTTAGCGTTTTCTCAAAAAAAAAAAGAGAGGCTAGCGTCTAGCGTTTGGATGGTCTTTTAATTTTTAAATTTCCTTTATTTCCCTATAAGCACCCGTACAAGCACTATGCATTGAAGATACTCAAGTTGTTCTCTGAGTTCCCGGTATGGAGACTTGGAGAGCCTCAGTTGATCCATAGAAAAGTTACAGGAAATCCAATGGGCCTTAAGTGATTTTGAGACTTGCGGCGCTAATTGGCCTATTTAATCTCAGACGTTTAAGCATACTAAATTATATTGGGTCCATCAGCTTAATGTTCAAATCTTTCTGACTAATGTAGTATTTTCTAGCTAATATGTCTTTTTCCTTCCGTATTTGCTTTTAGTATAGAACTAGCGATGTTACCCGCGCACTTGCGCGGCTAGATCTCTATCTGTAATTTTTATATTTATAACCATAGTTTGTCACCCGCAAAAAACGCATAGTTTGTCTTTTAAAACATTTTATTATATTTAGAAATTGTATACTATTAAAATTTCTTATTTGCACATGAGTAATTCATTTGCAAGGTGTGACATAGAATAATAATGTTATTTTTGGTAATGATTTATATAGAAATGTAGAATTTCAAAACATTTTTAAATAAAAATTGTCAGTTCAAAAATATGCTGTAGTAATGCTTAAACTAATCCTACGTATACATTATTGTGCCATTTGATCCATTAAGTAATACATGTAAACCATAAAAAATATACAACTAAACAATGGAGAATTACCATAGAAGTTTTTAGTACGACCATCTCATAGTTATACACAGTATGTAGGAATGGCTCAATTAGCTTGTCTGGCTGATTTCATTTTATTTTCCTAATTCCATCATTTTATTCAATGCATATTAAATACTAACCTTGGAAATGAGTTATTTACTACACATGTTCTTTTCGCTTTGTCCTCCAAAACCGAAATTCCATCAATTGGATGTAAATTACTATGAGGTTGAGTGGGTCATGTTTATCATTCATAAGTTGGAGATTGATACACACGCTTGAGAGGTCTCATCACAATTGGTATCTATTAGGATTTATCAATTTCTATTCGATTTTGGATTTTAAATGTGTGTTAGCACCCGAAGCAGTTGATGCTTTTGCGTTCTCTAAGCTGAAGTTCCCTTCTATGTTTGCTCCTAGATTTTCCATTTTTATGTTTCCTTTCCCATAGAGTATATTTGCTTTATGGTATAAATAAAGAAAATAAGTTGTCAGCTTGCTATTTCTTTGTTTAGTGAGAAAAAACTACCTGTAGGTCTACATTATGAACGGAACGATTAGTACTTGGACCTTCATGGAAATATAAAAGGATGTGAGGATCTTCGTTGAAACTTCCATAAATGTTGACTCATACAAAAACTTATGATTGACCTACAGATAACCATTCTTCATAAATTGTTGTGAAATAATGACCAACATGGTGATACTTAAACTTGATCAACTGACAATATAATGGTTTTGTTTTGTGGAAACGGCATTTCCATGCTTTAGTGTTTAGACTTGCTGGGCTTCATCATACAAAATTTAATGTCGTTGTAGCTTTTTCTTATCCAAGTAGAGTACACATTGTTCTAGCGATATGAAATGAATTCACGGCTATAAGTCAAGGTATGGATAAAGCTTTCCAAGCGTGCAGGAACACACCATTATTCTATGGAAGTATTTTGGTTTCTCAAGCCTTAAGTTTTTTGGAAACCCTTGTGATCTTATTTTTATGAATCATATCACTCAAGCCTTAACCCTGTAGCCAATGCTTTTACACTGCTGCAAATCTGCATATTTATATTTAGTACTATCGTAAATTGTTTAGCATCAATGTATCATATTTATTGTCATCTAACATATACATTAGCATAGTTTCTCTTATATAACATCTCCTATGAAATATGGTTTTATTCATTGTATTATTTATAAAATATTTAAATAGGAAAAAGACACTAAAATAAGTATTTTAAAAGATTGATGATCGAACCAACAGAAGCACAACTGCAGTAGGCTGGTGACGTAGTCCATGATGGCAACTTGTATCGCTGCCGGAAATCCTCTCGAGCGCTTAGCTATTATAGTCTGCGATATGTGCAATAGTTTTTTTGTTTTGGGAACACTAATGCGCCTGTGCTTGGAATCAGATCTTACGGAGCGACGTCCAGACGGTATGAATAGCATGAGATTGCGTCGAGATGGTGTGCATGCTGAGCTCGCTTGCACGTGGAAGCAGCTTTGAGACGTTGCCCTATATGCATTTCCTTTTTATACATGGACTCAGCTGAGGTAGTTGGCAATACGGAATCATGTTAAATTAGCTATGTTTCTCGAGAGCAAATCATCTCTAGATACTTGACATGTTTTTTTTTTTGACTGGCACATATATGACATGGTTGATTGCTTTGTACCAATATTTGTTGTTGGGTAACGCTTAAATATTGTAAATCCTAGCCGTTCAAATTTAATATAAACGGTTTGGTATTTTAGATTATATGTGGACGAATAGGGATGCAGATTATGTGAACATGGGTGCGCGCGCACCCTTTATGAATAGTAAGTTCAAAAAAATGCTAGTAAAAATAGAAAAATCTGAATTTATTTTTTAATATACATAGTCAACCGGTATACTTGCATATGAAGTTTCACGAAGAAATCACATCCGTAGTAATTTAGGCAAAAATGACAAAATCGAAACTAATCGAAGCTATATTAAAAAACACTGTTTAATGAACAGTATGATCGCGTTTGTATTTTCTTCACTAAGAATATCATGGATATCAATACATCATGAAACTTCACACGTGAGTAAAATGACCGACTAAGGTTCATACCGCGAAATTTCAGTTTTTTTATTTTTTTCTAGTATTTTTTATGAATTTACTATTCAATGGGTGCGCGTGCACCCATGTTCACCTTTGTATTTTCGGACGAATAGGCTATATTTATTTTAAAAAAAAATGTTTAACTTATTTCCTTCAAATTAGAACACACGTCATTATTCATTTGTAAACAAATGCAAGAATACACGTCTTTTGAGTATCAGCTGTCCGGTCTTGATATTTTTTGTTAAACATAAATAAAGATTTTCCTTAAGGCGGAAAAAAGTTTGGATTATTAATTTGCTGAAAGCATGACCCAACTTTTTTATGAAATTGGAGATGACATGAGATGTACTATTGTGACGGGACTTTTTTTTCGTGGAGCACTCGGACTCTCCTAGCCGCTCAAATTTAATATAAATGGTTTTGGTATTTTAGATTATATGTGGACGAATTGGCTATATTTATTTTGAAAGAAAATGCTTAACTTATACTCTTTCTAGTTACAGCACACATCATTATTCATTTGTAAAAAAAATACAAGAATACATGTCTTTTGAGCATCAGCTGTCCGGTCTTAATTTTTTTGTTAAAGATAAAATAAAGAAATTGATGGGACCTTTTTTTCGTGGAGCACTCGACTCTTTTATGGTTGGCAGCCGTGCTCTCCTTTTATTAGGTGTTGGAAGCGGTGACTTCCTTCCTTTTTCCTTTTTGGTTAGCCGATGGCAGCTGTGTTGGACATGCCTTTTTAGTTAGAGATGGCGTGTGACTTGGTTGAAAGAAAGATGTGTCAATATTTTTACGTGCCAGGCCAATTTGTCTGCTCAAGACTATATTTGTATGTAACGCTATTTCTTTTAAATCTTAACCATCAGTTTATAATATCAACGATCGAGATAATTTAATATATGTGGATGAACGTGATGCTTTGTTTGCCTCTTGTCTTAATTATATAATAGATATATAGATAGATAGAAGATATATAGATAGAATAGATAATAGATAGAAGAAAATTGAATAGATAGGATAGATAGATAGATACTAACTGAAATACGCATGCTTTGTTCATATTAATAAAAATAAAGCATATGGAGTATTAGTTAAAGGGAAAATCTAGCCGTAGAAGTGTATGTAAATATCCTACAAATTATCTACCCACCACTCTTTTTTTGTTCCTCTCTCTGGTTTAACTCTTACACGCAACTAATGTCACTGTTGACATGCTCTCACAGTCGTGTTCAGGCGGCACTAGTTCATTTTTTGTGTGAAAAGAACTTAGATCTATTATAGAACTTCACCAGAAGTACAAAGCACCTGACTCATTCATAACAAAATTACATCGAGGTCTCTGGACCACAGAACAATCCCACACCGAAGCCAGCTTGATCTTGTTCATGACAGTCAGGAAGTGTTTGTGCATGTGCCCCTATGGACCAGCGCCTCGAAGCCTCAGTCGTCGTCGTTGAACTTTTAATTGATCTGAAAAGCCTGACACCGAATCTCGTCGCTGCATAAGCACCACAAGAAACCCTAACCTGGCCGCCCTGAGGAGCTGGTGGGAATCTATGCCGAAGCTCCATATAATCCGATGTGATGAACAAACTTGATGAGGATCGGAGCCCAAAAGACTGACTCGAAGAGCGTCGTCATTCATCTGAACGCCGCCCCTGTGATGATTGAAACCCTAACCTATCTACTAACCGGAGCCGAGGCACCAGAATTCTCCTACCTGCCATGGGCCGCTAAAGTGGCTGGAAGCGGGGAGGCTTTCCACGGGTTTGTTGACGGAGATTGAGGTGAGAAAGGCTTTGTCCTAAACGCCTTGCAAGAGGGGAAAGAAAGACGTGGAACGTTTTGCCTATCTCAGGTGGCACTAGAAATAGGAGAACAACTTGACACTGGCAGACAAACTATTGTAAAAAAGTGTTACTTTCAATTTATATTATTTGCAATAAGGTTTATACCATTGTCGCTTTTTTCCAACTTAGCCCGAGCCATTCAATGAAAGCCACCGTGGTGGTGCATAAAACTAATCTTTGGTAGGCCTCTAAAGAGCTTCACTCCATTTTCTTTGTGAGGCCAATAACTATTCACACACAAAAGAACATAACCAAAAAGCTTCACTCCAGCTTGAGAGCAGCAAGCAGACTTGAATCATCATTCAGTTTGCCGCACCATCTTCATGGCCTGCAGCACAAATTCGCATCATGCTATTTGCACTGTACTTCAGCATCAACGCCCCACGTCGCACTGCATCTTGGTCTCCATTCTTCATCAGACCTGCCCAATAGTTTTTTTTGCAGGTGAGCTGCCCAGTAGTTCAGGAAGACACAAGAAGAGAACACCACTTCAAAAGGGGTACTGGGGAACTTAAACTCGAAGGTAGCTTGATGGCGGCAATTCGAAATAGCTCAGCACACTACTGCAAGACGAAAAGTATAGAACTTGCTACCATCAAAAGAAACGTGTAGCATCATGACTAAAAGTGCCACAAGTTATTGGGACACAAATCAATTCCAAAAACTTTTTTTCTAGAATACTCTAAGGATGCGTATCTTTGCATTGATAGAAGGAGAGTGTTTACAGCATGAGATTAGGACGACACACTATGCCATGTATACAAAAGGGAGGCATGGAAGTGGATGTCGAGCAAACAGACGGGGTTGCTCATCCCCAAGAAAACCCTAGCCTATCGCTCTGGGATGATGTTGGTGATCGCTGCGGCGCCGACCTGGGCCCAAAGGCACGCTTCGTCCTTGATGGTGGAGCACAGGTGGGAGACAGAGGGTCGGTCCCCGTCGAAGGTGCAGCTGTTTCTATGCTTCCAGATCCACCAAGTGGTGAGGATGATGAGGGAGGATAGGCCTTTTCGCATGGCAGCGGGCGCGAGAGCACAAGAAGAGGCCCACCAGGTAAGGAAGTCGGTGTCTCCGGTCGGCAGATCGGTGGGGAAGCAAGCCCAAGCAAGAACATCGTACCACACCTGGCGGGAGAAGGAGCAGCCAGCCAGCAGGTGTTGCATCGTCTCATCTTCTTGGTCGCAGAGGGCACAGGCGGTCTCATGGGGCAGGCCATGTCTCGCGAGACGTTCGGCCGTCCAGCACCTATCCTGGAGGGCAAGCCACATGAAGAACTTGACGCGAAGCGGAGCCCATGATTTCCACGTGAGCTTCCAGTGTGGTTCCTCACAGGCACCAAGGAAAAGGGCCTGGTAGCACGAACTGGCAGAGTAGGTGCCTGAAGAGGTCCAGCGCCAACGGATGGTGTCCGGAGAGTCGGTAAGCTGAAAGTGCTGAAGCGCCCTCCAAAGCTGCACATACTGCACCATGGCCTCCGGGAATATGTCAAACAACTCTACCAACTAGACATAAGAAGAAGAGGTGCTGTGAGGTTTCCCTCTCGTTACAGAAACAACATCGAGGAGTCCCATTCCATTTCCTCCTATTAATTACATCCACATTCAAAAGGACATCTTGAAAAAGTTGCCACAAGAAAATTTGAATTTTAAAGGGCATTTCGGCCTTCCAAGTCCACTAAAAATATTGACAGACTTTAAATTGGGAATTTTTTATTTCCAGGTGCTCATAAACTGATTTCTGGCCTGACTCAAAAGCCCAAACAATTTTATCAGGCTCATTTGACAGATTTAAACTAGCAACAAGGGAACATAGTTCCACCCACTGGGAACTCAGAGAGGGACCAAGACGCCTCCTGAAGAAGGTGTTAATATTAGCGGATTGCCATTTATCCACAGTAATACCTTGCATATTGCAGATACCGAAAAGTTCGGAAAACTTAGAGTATAAGGGCTTATTTTCCCTAAGAGGATCAAGCCAAAGCCTGGCCACATCCCCAGAATTAAGAGTAACTTCCCTACCATCAATATAGTGCCCTTTAACCTTCATAATGGCCTTCCAAGTCGGAGAGACGACGGATTTTCCTTTGATAGTGGCCACATTGCCACGTTTCAAATATTTAGCTCTTATAATATCTTGCGCACTTGTGCTTCGGTACAACCTCCCTAAACACATCAAGAGATCTCTCCATAGCCCTTCATAATAAAGGGCATGATGATCCTTTAAAAAATAGGTCGCCCATGCCGATACACAACATGTGTACATACCACCTTTAAACGACGCCCTCAACTTTTTTTCTCTTTCTTTTTAAACTTCAAAAAAGAATGCACATGACGTGAACCAAACTCATGCCCTCTTATGTAGAGAGAACTGTAGGGGAACGTAGTAATTTCAAAAAAAATCCTACGCACATGCAAGATCTATCATGGTGATGCATAGCAACGAGAGGGGAAGAGTGTTGTCCACATACCATCGTAGACCGTAAGCGGAAGCATTATGACAACGCAGTTGATGTGGTCATACGTCTTCATGATCCGACCGATCCTAGTACCGAAAGTACGACACCTTCGCGATCTGCGCACGTTCGGCTCGGTGACGTCCCACGAACTCTCGATCCAGCTGAGTGTCGAGGGAGAGCTTCGTCAGCACGACGGCATGATGACGGTGATGATGAAGCTACCGTCGCAGGTCTTCGCCTAAGCACTACAATGATATGACCGAGGTGGATTATGGTGGAGGGGGGCACCGCACACGGCTAATGGATCAATGATCAACATGTGTGTCTATGGGGTGCCCCCCTCCCCCGTATATAAAGGAGTGGAGGAGCGGGAGAGGGCCGGTCTCCTAGGAGCGCCCAATGGGGGAGTCCTACTCCCGGTGGGAGTAGGATTCCCCCTTCCCTAGTTGGAGTAGGAGAGGGAAGGAAGGGGGAGAAGGAGAGAAGGAAAGGGGGACTGCCCCCCTCCAATTCGGATTGGGCTTGGGGGGGAGGGGGCGCCCCCACCTTGGCCGCCTCCACCTCCTTTCCACTATGGCCCATTAAGGCCCATTGACTCCCCGGGGGGTTCTGGTAACCCCCCGGTACTCCGGTATATGCCCGAACTCTCTCGAAACCTTTCCGATGTCGAAACATAGTCATCAAATATATCGATCTTTATGTCTCGACCATTTCGAGACTCCTCGTTATGTCCGTGATCACATCCGGGACTCCGAACTACCTTCGGTACATCAAAACACATAAACTCATAATACCGATCGTCGCCGAACATTAAGAGTGCGGACCCTATGGGTTCGAGAACTATATAGACATGACTGAGACACGTCTTCGGTCAATAACCAATAGCGGAACTTGGATGTTCATATTGGCTCCCACATATTCTATGAAGATCTTTATCGGTCAAACCGCATAACAACATACGTTGTTCCCTTTGTCATCGATATGTTACTTGCCCGAGATTCGATCGTATCTCAATAGTTAGTTCAATCTCGTTACCGGCAAGTCTCTTTACTCGTTATGTAATGCATCATCCCGTTACTAACTCAGTAGTTACATTGCTTGCAAGGCTTATAGTGATGTGCATTACCGAGAGGGCCTAGAGATACCTCTCCGGTACTCGGAGTGACAAATCCTAATCTCGATCTATGCCAACTCAACAAACACCATCGGAGACACCTGTAGACCATATTTATAGTCACCCAGTTACGTTGTGACGTTTGATAGCACACTAAGTGTTCCTCCAGTATTTGGGAGTTGCATGATCTCATAGTCATAGGAACATGTATAAGTTATGGAAAAAGCAATAGCAACAAACTAAACAATCATCGTGCTAAGCTAAAGGATGGATCAAGTCAATCACATCATTCTCTAATGATGTGATCCCGTTAATCAAGTGACAACTCATGTCTATGGTTAGGAAACATAACCATCATTAATTCAACGAGCTAGTCAAGTAGAGGCATACTAGTGACACTCTGTTTGTCTATGTATTCACACATGTACTAAGTTTCCGGTTAATACAATTCTAGCATGAATAATAAACATTTATCATGATATAAGGAAATATAAATAACAACTTTATTATTGCCTCTAGGGCATATTTCCTTCAGTCTCCCACTTGCACTAGAGTCAATAATCTAGATTACATTGTAATGATTCTAACACCCATGGAGTCTTGGTGCCGATCTTGTTTTTCTCGTGAGAGAGGCTTAATCAACGGGTCTGCAACATTCAGATCCGTATGTATCTTGCAAATCTCTATGTCTCCCTCCTTGACTTGATCGCGGATGGAATTGAAGCGTCTCTTGATGTTCTTAGTTCTTTTGTGAAATCTTAATTTCTTTGGCAAGGCAATTGCACTAGTATTGTCACAAAAGATTTTCATTGGACCCGGTGCACTAGGTATTACACCTAGATCGGATATGAACTCCTTCATCTAGACTACTTCGTTTGTTGCTTCTGAAGCAGCTATGTACTCCGCTTCACTCATAGATCCCGCCACGATGCTCTGTTTGGAACTGCACCAACTGACAGCTCCACCATTTAATAAAAATACGTATCCAGTTTGTGACTTAGAGTCATCCGGATCACTGTCAAAGCTTGCATCGACGTAACCATTTATGACAAGCTCTTTGTCACCTCCATAAACGAGAAACATATCCTTAGTCCTTTTCAGGTATTTCAGGGTGTTCTTGACCGCTGTCTAGTGATCCACTCCTGGATTACTTTGGTACCTCCCTGCTAAACTAATAGCAAGGCACACATCAGGTCTGGTACACAGCATTGCATAAATGATAGAACCTATGGCTGAAGCATAGGGAATTACTTTCATTTTCTCTCTATCTTCTGCAGTGGTCGGGCATTGAGTCTAACTCAACTTCACACCTTGTAACACAGGCAAGAACCCTTTCTTTTCTTGATCCATTTTGAACTTCTTCAAAACTTTATCAAGGTATGTGCTTTGTGAAAGTCCAATTAAGCGTCTTGATCTATCTCTATAGATCTTGATGCCCAATATATAAGCAGCTTCACCGAGGTCTTTCTTTGAAAAATTCTTATTCAAGTATCTTTTTATGCTATTCAGAAATTCAGTATCATTTCTGATCAGCAATATGTCATCTACATATAATATCAGAAATGCTACAGAGCTCCCACTCACTTTCTTGTAAATACAGGCTTCTCCAAAAGTCTATATAAAACCATATGTTTTGATCACACTATCAAAGCATATATTCCAACTCCGAGAGGCTTGCACCAGTCCATAAATGGATCGCTGGAGCTTGCACACTTTGTTAGCACCTTTTGGATCAACAAAACCTTCTGGTTGCATCATATACAACTCTTCTTTAAGATATCCATTAAGGAATACAATTTTGACATCCATTTGCCAAATTTCATAATCATAAAATGCGGCAAATGCTAACATGATTCAGATGGACTTAAGCATCGCTATGGTTGAGAAGGTCTCATCGTAGTCAACTCCTTGAACTTGTCGAAAACTATTTGCAACAAGTCGAGCTTTGTAGACAGTAACATTACCGTCAATGTCAGTCTTCTTCTTGAAGATCCATTTATTCTCTATGGCCTGCCGATCATCGGGCAAGTCAACCAAAGTCCATACTTTATTCTCGTACATGGATCCCATCTCAGATTTCATGGCCTCAAGCCATTTTGCGGTATCTGGACTCATCATCGCTTCCTCATAGTTCGTAGGTTCGTCATGGTCAAGTAACATGACCTCCAGAACAGGATTACCGTACCACTATGGTGCGGATCTTACTCTGGTTGACCTACGAGGTTCGGTAGTAACTTGATCTGAAGTTTCATGATCATCATCATTAGCTTCCTTACTTACTAGTGTAGGAATCACTGGAAGTGATTTTAGTGATGAACTACTTTCCAACAAGGGAGTAGGCACAATTACATCATCAAGTTCTACTTTCCTCCCACTCACTTCTTTCGAGAGAAACTCCTTCTCTAGAAAGGATCCATTGTTAGCAATGAATATCTTGCCTTCGGATCTGTCATAGAAGGAGTACCCAACAGTCTCCTTTGGGTATCCTATGAAGACACATTTTTCCGATTTGGGTTCGAGCTTATCAGGTTGAAATTTTTTCACATAAGCATCCCAGCCCCAAACTTTAAGAAACGACAACTTGGGTTTCTTGCCAAACCATAGTTCATAAGGTGTCGTCTCAATGGATTTAGATGGTTGCCTATTTAACGTGAATGCAGCTGTCTCTAAAGCATAACCCCAAAACGATAGCAGTAAATCAGTAAGAGACATCATAGATCGCACCATATCTAGTAAAGTACGATTACGATGTTCGGACACACCATTACGCTGTGGTGTTCCGGGTGGCGTGAGTTGTGAAACTATTCCGCATTATTTCAAATGAAGACCAAACTCGTAACTCAAATATTCTCCTCCATGATCAGATCGTAGAAACTTTATTCTCTTGTTACGATGATTTTCCACTTCACTCTGAAATTCTTTGAACTTTTCAAATGTTTCAGATTTATGTTTCATTAAGTAGATATACCCATATATTCTCAAATCATCTGTGAAGGTGAGAAAATAACGATATCCGCCGCGAGCCTCAATGTTCATTGGACCACATACATCAGTATGTATGATTTCCAATAACTCTGTTGCTCGCTCCATTGTTCCGGAGGACGGAGTTTTAGTCATCTTGCCCATGAGGCATAGTTCGCAAGTACCAAGTGATTCATAATCAAGTGATTCCAGAAGTCCATCAGAATGGAGTTTCTTCATGCGCTTTATACCAATATGACCCAAACGGCAGTGCCACAAATATGTTGCACTACCATTGTCAACTCTGCATCTTTTGGCTTCAATACTATGAACATGTGTATCACTACTATCAAGATTTAGTAAAAATAGACCACTCATCAAGGGTGCATGACCATAAAAGATATTACTCATATAAATAGAACAACCATTATTCTCTGATTTAAATGAATAACCATCTCGCATTAAACAAGATCCAGATATAATGTTCATGCTTAACACTAGCACCAAATAACAATTATTTAGGTCTAAAACTAACCCCGAAGGTAGATGTAGAGGTAGCGTGCCGACGGCGATCACATCGACTTTGGAACCATTTCCCACGCGCATCATCACCTCTTCCTTAGCCAATCTTCGCTTAATCCGTAGCCCATGTTTCGAGTTACAAATGTTAGCAACTGAACCAGTATCAAATACCCAGCCACTACTGCGAGCATTAGTAAGGTACACATCAATAACATATATATCAAATATACCTTTCACTTTGCCATCCTTCTTCTCCGCCAAATACTTGGCGCAGTTCCGCTTCCAGTTACCAGTCCCTTTGTAGTAGAAGCACTCAGTGTCAGGCTTAGGTCCAGACTTGGGTTTCTTCACTTGAGCAGCAACTGGCTTGCTGATCTTCTTGAAGTTCCCCTTCTTCCCTTTACCCTTTTTCTTGAAACTGGTGGTATTGTTGACCATCAACACTTGATGCTCTTTCTTGATTTCTACCTCCACAGCCTTTAGCATTGTGAAGAGCTCAGGAATCGTCTTATCCATCCCTTGCATATTATAGTTCATCATGAAGCTCTTATAGCTTGGTGGCAGTGATTGAAGAACTCTGTCAATAACACTATCATCAGGAAGATTAACTCTCACTTGAGTCAAGTGGTTGTGGTACCCAGACATTCTGAGTATATGTTCACTGACAAAACTATTCTCCTCCATCTTGCAGTAGTAGAACTTATTGGAGACTTCATATCTCTCAATTCGGGCATTTGCTTGAAATATTAACTTCAACTCCTGGAGCATCTCATATGCTCCATGACATTCAAAACATCGTTGAAGTCCCAGTTCTAAGCCATAAAGCATGGCACACTGAACTA
Organism: Triticum aestivum; assembly: GCF_018294505.1. Lineage (NCBI taxonomy): Eukaryota > Viridiplantae > Streptophyta > Magnoliopsida > Poales > Poaceae > Triticum > Triticum aestivum. The sequence continues at coordinate 156,599,642 of NC_057812.1, read as the reverse complement.
TCGAGTAGTCATCAGCTTTGCTCTGCCAAGTGTTCATAACATCTGGTGTTGCTCCTGCAGCGGGTTTGTCACCTGGCGGTGCTTCCAGGACGTAATTCTTCTGTGCGGCAATGAGGATAATCCTCAAGTTATGGACCCAGTCCGTGTAGTTTCTACCATCATCTTTCAACTTAGCTTTCTCTAGGAACGCATTAAAATTCAACGGAACAACAACATGAGCCATCTATCTACAACAACATAGACATGCAAAATACTATCAGGTACTAAGTTCATGATAAATTAAAGTTCAATTAATCAAATTACTTAAGAACCCCACTTAGATAGATATCTCTCTAATCATCTGAGTGATCACGTGATCGATATCAACTAAACCATGTCCGATCATAACGTGAGATGGAGTAGTTTTCAATGGTGAACATCACTATGTTGATCACATCTACTATATGATTCATGCTCAACATTTCGGTCTCAGTCTTCCGAGGCCATATCTGCATATGCTAGGCTCGTCAAGATTAACTTGAGTATTCTGCATGTGCAAAACTGGCTTGCACCCGTTGTATGTGAACGTAGAGCTTATCACACCCGATCGATCATCACGTGGTGTCTCGACATGACGAACTGTAGCAACAGTGCATACTCAGGAAGAACACTTATACCTTTAAATTTAGTGAGAGGTCATCTTATAATGCTACCAACGAACTAAGCAAAATAAGATGCATAAATGATAAACATCACATGTAATCAATATAAGTGATATGATATGGCCATCATCATCTTGTGCCTTTAATCTCCATCTCCAAAGAACCGTCATGATCACCATCGTCACCGGCTTGACACCTTGATCTCCATCGAAGCATCGTTATCGTCTCGCCAACTATTGCTTCTACGACTATCGCTACCGCTTAGTGATAAAGTAAAGCAATTACATGGCGATTGCATTTCATACAATAAAGCGACAACCATATGGCGCCTGCCAGTTGTCGATAACTGTGTTACAAAACATGATCATCTCATACAATAAAATTTAGCATCATGTCTTGACCATATCACATCACAACATGCCCTGCAAAAACAAGTTAGACGTCCTCTACTTTATTGTTGCAAGTTTTACGTGGCTGCTATGGGCTGAGCAAGAACCATTCTTACCTACGCATCAAAAACCACAACGCGGTATAGTGATTGCTTTTTGATCTTCAGAAAGAACCCTGTTCATTGAATCCGATTCAACTAAAGTTGGAGAAACTGACACCCACCAGCCACCTGTGTGCGAAGCACGTCGGTAGAACCAGTCTCGCGTAAGCGTGCACATAATGTCGGTATGGGCCTCTTCATCCAACAATACCGTTGAATCAAGAATCAACTAGTGATGGCAAGCAATATGTATATACCCACGCCCACAACTCCTTTGTGTTCTACTCCTGCATATAACATCTACGCATAAATCTGGCTCGGATGCCACTATAGGGGAACACAGTAATTTCAAAAAAAATCCAACGCACACGCACGATCTATCATGGTGATACATAGCAACGAGAGGGGAAGAGTGTTGTCCACGTACCCTCGTAGACCGTAAGTGGAAGCGTTATGAAAACACGGTTGATGTAGTCATACGTATTCACGATCTGACCGATCCTAGTACCGAAAGTACGACACCTCTGCGATCTGCACACGTTCGGCTCGGTGACGTCCTACGAACTCTCGATCCAGCTGAGTGTCGAGGGAGAGCTTCGTCAGCACGACGGCGTGATGACGGGGATGATGAAGCTACCGTCGTAGTGCTTCGCCTAAGCACTACGATGATATGACCGAGGTGGATTATGGTGGAGGGGGGCACCGCACATGGCTAAGGGATCAATGATCAACTTGTGTGTCTATGGGGTGCCCTCCTCCCCCCGTATATAAAGGAGTGGAGGAGGGGGAGAGGGCTGGCCTCCTAGGCGCGCCCAAGGGGGGAGTCCTACTCCCGGTGGGAGTAGGATCCCCTCTTCCCTAGTTGGAGTAGGAGAGGGAAGGAAGGGGAGAAGGAGAGAAGGAAAGGGGGGCCGCCCCCTCCAATTTGGATTGGGCTTGAGGGGGCGCGCCCCCACCTTGGCCGCCTCCTCCTCCTTTCCACTATGGCCCATTGACTCCCCGGGGGGTACCGGTAACCCCCCGGTACTCCGGTATATGCCCGAACCCTCTCGAAACTTTCCGATGTCCAAACATAGTCATCCAATATATCAATCTTTATGTCTCGACCATTTTGAGACTCCTCGTCATGTCCATCATCACATCTGGGACTCCAAACTACCTTCGGTACATCAAAACACATAAACTCATAATACCGATCGTCACCGAATGTTAAGCGTGCGGACCCTACGGGTTCAAGAACTATGTAGACATGACCGAGACACGTCTCCGGTCAATAACCAATAGCGGGACCTGGATGTTCATATTGGCTCCCACATATTCTACGAAGATCTTTATCGGTCAAACCGCATAACAACATACATTGTTCTCTTTGTCATCGGTATGTTACTTGCCCGAGATTCGATCGTCGGTATCTCAATACCTAGTTCAATCTCGTTACTGACAAGTCTCTTTACTCATTCCGTAAGGCATCATCCCATAACTAACTCATTAGTTACATTGCTTGCAAGGTTTATAGTGATGTGCATTACCGAGAGGGCCCAGAGATACCTCTCTGATACGCGGAGTGACAAACCCTAATCTCGATCTATGCCAACTCAACAAACACCATTGGAGACACCTATAGAGCATCTTTATAGTCACCCAGTTACATTGTGACGTTTGATAGCACACTAAGTGTTCCTCCGGTATTCGGGAGTTGCATGATCTCGTAGTCATAAGGAACATGTATAAGTTATGGAAAAAGCAATAGCAACAAACTAAACGATCATCGTGCTAAGCTAACGGATGGGTCAAGTCAATCACATCATTCTCTAATGATGTGATCCCGTTAATCAAGTGACAACTCATGTCTATGGTTAGGAAACATAACCATCATTGATTCAATGAGCTAGTCAAGTAGAGGCATACTAGTGACACTCTGTTTGTCTATGTATTCACACATGTACTAAGTTTCCGGTTAATACAATTCTAGCATGAATAATAAACATTTATCATGATATAAAGAAATACAAATAACAACTTTATTATTGCCTCTAGGGCATATTTCCTTCAAGAACCACACTAACCAACTAGGACATTTAAGCACTCATGCTAGTTTACGTATTTTTTTCGTGTTCTTCTTCAATTGATGGAAGCCCCTGGTTTCGCTGGGCCGACTCATTGTCGAACTGGCCTTTTCCCACCTATTTATTTTTCTTTTATTCTATTTGTTTTTCATGTTTTTCATTTTTCCCTTTTCAGAACATACCCACACATTAAAATAATTATTTAAAATTTAAAACATTTCTTTTTCAAAATTTGTTCATAAAATACAAATATTCACATTTGCAAAAAAAATAAAATTTTGAAAAACTGTCCATGTCTTTCGATGTTGCTCATAATTTCAAAATACAAACATGTTTTAAAAAGAGCAAATACATTTTTGAACATGAACATTTTTTGAAAATTTTGCACATTTTTTAAAGCACTAACAAATTTGGACTTAAAAAACCAGAAACATATGAACCAAATTTGAAACCTATTTTTTTAATTTCACCGAACATTTCTTGTATTTGTGTAGAATTTTATTGAAAACTGGAATATTTTTTAAATCTATGAACATTTCTTGAAATACCACCTCCATTTCTTGAATATGTTTGGAATTTCTAAAACATTCCTATTTTCAAGAAATTTCTACACATATACAAGAAATGTTAGGTGAAATTCGAAAAGCTGGTTTCATTTTTTTCTTCGTATTTTTCTGTCTTTTTGAAATCCAAGTTTTTAATATTCCCCAATTTTTTTTGAAAATTCAAAAAATGTTCATGTTGATAACATTGTTCGCTCCATTTAAAAAATTATTCATTTTTTCACATGTTGAGGAACTTTGGAAGACAACAAACGTTTTTTAAATTTCTGTACAATTTTATAAAATGCAAATATTTAAACCGCGAGTAAAAGAAACAAAAAATGAAAAAAATGAACATTAAAAATTGAAAATAAATAGTGAGAAAAAGTTCACGGATTCAAAAAAGTTTACTAATTTGTAAAAAAGTTCGTAAATTTAAGAAAATGTTTAAGGGTTTGAAATTTCACAAAGTGAGGAATAGTTTAGCACTTCAAAAAAGTTCAAGAATGGGAAAAATGAACCGAAAATAAAAAAAAAGAAAGAGAAAGGTAAAGCGGCAGAAAACTGGACAAACAAAACCTGAAAACAAAACAAGGAGCAGTCTGTTTTTAGAGTCACATTTGATGTAGAACAAGAAAAAAAAGTGGTAGCAGTTGGCATACATCATACTAGTAGTCCTATGTGGTTACCGATTCTCAATTCCCGCACCAATTTTTCCTCCTTACAAAAGTAAGTATTTTTTTTAAAAAAGTAAGTAAATGGGCCGCATATAGAAGTTGGGAAACGTACATGTATACGTTGATTTATGAAAGGTCATACTAAGCAGAAGTCAAAAGAAAATAAATCTAAAAAGCGCCACTCCGGCGATATAGAACCGAAAAGTGTCACATCCGGCGATTAAACACAAGCTATGATGCCTACACACTAGCCTATTATTAGCTCGCCAGCCAAATCGGCTGAAGATAGCCCGTGCTACTGTCTCCCAGAGGTTGCACCCAATAACCAAAAGCTCCCTGAAGTTCGCATGAGTGAGTAACGACTACACACGAATCCAAGCTGTAGCTCTGTAGATAACCTGCAAAAAATTAGTGAATGTTGGCCCATTAAAAATCATATCATTCCTAGTGTTCCATATAGCCTAGAATAGTGTACATATTCCTATCCGAATATGTTTAGCTATGTGTATGTCCACTCCATTAAGCCATGTCCCAAATAACGTGTTTATACTCCTTAGGGGAGAGGGGGAGGGGGGGGGGGTAAACGTTAAAAGCTATATGTATTGATCGCCATAGTAGTTTTGCAAGAGAACATTCGAGAAAGAGGTGTTTAATCGTTTCATTTTGATCACAGAAACAACGCCTGGAGTTACCAACCCAATTCTTTTTCAGCAAAAAATCTTTGGTTAGAATGACTTTTTTATGGATGAACCACATAAAAAATTTAATTCGAAGCATGACTATCTTGCCAAAGCCCATCTTAGTTATCAAGTTTCCACCATCATTTAACTAGGAGGTTAATATTCTGCTGACGCAGTTCTTTAACTCCGAGTCCCCCTTTACATTTGGATCTACAGACTTGGGACCATTTCACAAGGTGATGTCTTTTTTATCACTCCCCTCTTGCCAGAAAGAACAACGTCTACGTTTATCAAGCCTCTCAATAGAAGTTTTGGTAAGCAACAACAGAGACACATAGTAGTAAACGATACTGGACAAGGAGGAATTGGGCAAAGTCAACCCCCCCTCCCCTCCCAAAAAAAAGAAAAAGAAAAGCTGAAACACTTCTTTATCGACAAAATGCACAAGTTTTTATCCACAAAAGGCTTGCACAAACATAGGTTGATGAATTTATTCTCGACTAGTAATATATTTCATTCACAGCTTCGTCTTTTTTCGACAAAGGGTGGATTTTATGGGCGGTGATCTGCGCCGGCACGCCGGCCCAACCGTTGGGCCGGTCGAACGCCAGCCACCCGATGCAGCGAGCCGGGACCGTCTGATCTGGCATCTCAACCCTGACTCATTCTTTTTCCGGTCAAAGCTTTCAGAAAAAACGCCACCCACCCCGCATGCAGTCAAACTTCCTCCTCCCGCCGCTGTGCGTGCCCCCCCCCCCCCCCTCCCCCCGCCCCCCCGATGCTGCTCACGGCTCGCTTCACCAGCAGCAACAGGCAACGCTGGAGGCCCGTCAGTAGGCACCGGCTCCAATGTCGCGTGTGCTAGTTGTACCTTTGGCTGAGCAGTTGCAGCAAAAAAAGGTGCCCGCATGGAATGCTCTAGCACCACCGGGTCATGTAGCAAGAAAAACGATGGCCGGCGAGTTGCAACCGGCGACATTTTCAAAAGCTGGCAACGACGATTTAGAATGATGCAACCAGCTGAAACAAAAGTTGCAACCAGCGATTCGAAAAGCTACTACCGGTGATTAAAAAAGATGCAATGAGCTGACACAGAAGCTGGAACCAGCGATTGAAAAATGATGGAACCGGTGTTGGAAAAGATGCAATCGGCTTGTCAAAAAGCTGCAATCGGCGATTGGGAAAGCTACTATCAACGATCAAAAGAGATGCGACGAGCTGAACAGAAGCTGGAACCGGTGAATAAAAATGCTGGAACTGGTGATTAGAAAAGATGCAATCGGCTTGGCAAAGAGCTGCAACCATTGATTTTGAACTGGTAATGGAAAATTCCAAAAAAATTGCAACCGGCAGAATAAAAGGATATAACCGGTGATTTGGGAAGCTGGAACCGGTGGTTTCAGAAAAAAGATGCAAAAAAATATCGATTTGGACAAAAGCTGGAACTAAAGTGATATAGAAAAGATGCAACTGTTTAAGAAGACAGCTGCTAACGGGATCCAAAAAGCTACAACCATGTGGGCAGTCCAAGACGCTGAAGATCTTCCACCGGCGACATGGGAGATTTAACTGAAGCCGGGGGTCGCCGGAGATGCAAAGGACATGGCCATGGGTTGCAGCACGACCTGCTGGATGCGCTTGATGGTGGGAGCTCGCAGGCACAAGTTGCAGACGAAGATGAGGGCCGGCGACCTCACCGGCATCGATGGTAGCATATGCGATCGGGGAAGTGAGGGAACACGGGAGGGGAATCCTTTCCGTCGTCAGCGAGAAAAATGAATGGATGCAAACGTCCGTGAAAGGATAAGGCAAGATACTGAGCGGTTGGATTGGACCCTGTCAGTCACGCACCCAACCGCACGGGAGAGACCGTATGCACTGCTAGCCAGACGATGAAAATAAATCGCACGAGTCGCGCTTGACCGGCCGAATCTTCGGCCGGCGCGCCGTATACAAAAGTTTTTTGAATTTTATTGACTCAAAATGAAGTATCAAGTAGATACAAACACAATAAGCACACACCCGGTCTTTGCATAGCTAACAACTTCGTTTTTTTTCAACAAAGGGTGGATTTTATTGACTTAAAAGGTGGATTTTATTGACTTAAAAGGTGGATTTCATTCACAGCTTCGTCTTGAATGGCACATAGTTGTTGAGTGATTGGGTGATCCCCTGCACGGATGCGACGGTCACTGCCACCGTCACCGCAAAGCACGTGAAGCTCAGGCTCTGCAGCACCACCCACTTCTTGGAAAACCTCTCCACTTTGCTCTGACGTTTGTACATCTCCACGGGGAAGTACACTGTGAGCGGCCAGAATGCGAGCGCGCCAAGGAGGCCAAGGATGGCATTGAAGAAGGGCATCAAAATGGCAAGGACCGTGCTTACGGCGACGAACGCCGTTCTCCACACCAGCTTGAACATGCTGACGCTGAAATTGCCACCGGCGAAGGGACGGTACTGGCGGACCACGAAGTCTGAGCCCGGCCACCGCGCCGCAGCCCAGCTCTCCACGGCGGCGTAGATGGGCTGGCAGTAGAGCTGGTAGGCACCGATGAGGTGCACGACGATGCAGATGTTGGCGAAGTCGATGAGCCAGAAGGGCTCGTAGAAGCCGAACCCGGTGAGCATGTTCCCCGGCGCCGCGTTGCCGAAGGCGGCGTAGCCGAGGCAGCCGCAGAGCATGTAGAAGGCCGTGGTGGTGGAGACCCCCAATAGGTTTGCCCTCCTCATCGTCTTGTTCTCGGCCGGAGGCGCCTTCACCGTGTCCTGCATTTCCAGTTACACGCCATTAGTGACCGTAATTTACGAGTTCTTTTTGCCAAACGTGTATGTGAATCTTTGTGACATGCATGCCTGAATTTCTATGAGAACCATGGAGTATGAGTAGGCGAATGCAATGTTGCCGAGCGCTTGCAGCGTCAACCATATCTTCTGGGCCGAATTAGTGACGTCTACCCCAATTTCAGTGCCGCCCATTGTTGTCTTGCCAGTAGGACCTGCCATAATTACATCAGGGAATAGGGAGTGCATTAACGCATTGATCTCTTGGTAGGAATGTTCTTGATTCTATACCTTTTTCAGTTTGTCTAATTCACATCTAGATGTTCTTTAAGGATGTCACATCTAAGCTACCTTTTTTCAACCGGGCTTCCCCCCTTTTCATCAATTCTTAATTGCTTAACGGAAATACAAAGTCTGTTATGACGAACCAGAAACATGACCCTCTTGATTCTCTACCTGATATGGTCTGTGCCAAGGCGAGGCCAACGCCGATCGCGGAGTAGGAGAAGGACATGACCGCGGCGAGGATGGACAGCCAGGCTATCTCGTGGAGGTTGGGGAGCTGCGAGAAGACGATCTGGGAGATCCCAAACACGGCCATGTACATGGTGGTGTACACGCCGCAGTCGGCAGAGTGGCCGTTCTTGTGGAAGCAGTCGGCCTTGTACAAAGCCCTATTTGATCAACCCACCAGAAGAACAAACAAGGAGTTCAGGAGATCGAAAGTGACATAACTTAGCTCAAAATTGCATGGGTGAGTTAAGTCGGTGGCTTACGCGGCACTGATCGATGCTGTGATGGTGTACCCAATTGCAGTTCCAACGAGATTGACGTACTGGCAGAGGCCACAAAACCACACCTGCCTGCTACCTACATTTGCAGGTCAAGGTACATAGCAGTGTAAACATTGCCTGAATTCACAGAGAATTTACTGGTTTGATGTTCACGCTACAGGCATGCGGTACCTAGGTAGGACTGGACGGCCTCCATGTAGGTGTAGTTCCTCTTCCCGGTGACGGCGTCGTCGCTGCGGTAGCAGTCGGCGAGGAGCGCGGAGGTGTAGTACGTGACGGCGGCGAAGAGGAAAAGCGTGATCGACCCGGCGACCCAGCCGAGCTGCGCCATGGACCAGGGCAGGGACAGCACGCCGGAGCCGATCACCCCCGTTATGATGTGCGCGCTCGCCGTCCACACCGTTCCTGCTCAAGCTCAACCGCGAAGCCGACCGCACGATTTAGTCGTAGATAACTAGTGCAGTAGTTTCGAGCAGAGATGCTAGATTGATCTGCACCAAGAATGAACGCGTGCATGGGAACAATGAAATAGAGAGTCGGATCTGTGTTTCTTGCCTGTTCTCTTGGGCTTGCCATCGTCGTCGACGGAACCATGGCCGATGACCCGCCGACGGTCCGCAGCGCCGTCTCCCCGGGCCATTTGGCTAAGCTGGTGTGACGGAGTAGAGCGTTTGGCCCCGGATTCCGTCCTCACTATATTACAGCCACGTTTCGGGAGCCGTACGCAGCTCACAAGGAGACAAAGAAGAAATCTAAGGAAATGTTTCACTAATTCCAGTATGATCGTGCTGCTAAATCTCTATCTTTATCTTCCCTGTCTGTATCTATATCTACATCTCTATCATTAAAGAGGAGTCTGGACATTGTTTAGACTTAACTTTTGTCCCTCCATCCAAAACACATTAACTTAATCAAATATAAAATCTTATCAAAACCCCAACTAAATTTAAATTGGTCTGATCTTGCACTGTCCATACCCAAATTAAATCTTACCAACCATAACTAAGTCAAAACTTTTTTTAATCTCTCTACTCATACTCAAATCAAATCAAATCTTACAAATCTCTATTATTCAAGAGAATACGTACATCGTTTGCGACTCAGGATTCATCCCTCCGCCCAATATCACGTACTGCATCAACTCAATTAAATCAAATCTTACCAACTCAACAAAATCACACTTTTTCTTGTCTTCTCTTACACACACCCAAATCAAATCAAACCTTATCAAATCCTCAAGTAAATCTAAACTTACTTTGCTTCGCCCTACGCATAATCAAATCAAATCTTACAAAATCCCTACTATTAAACGAGTGTGTATGTCTCTTGGTGAAAGAACTAGAGATGTGGAAGCGTATGCATCATCGCAGGGACGCGTGCGTGTTAAATAGATCAATAGATTACATGGTGCAGCAAGTTTGTTTCTAGACTTGACCCATACTCCAAGCTATATAAGAGATAGGATCTATCTAGTCTAGCAACTTGCCTACATACAACACAACACGCACACAATACATTGCGACATACATGTCACGTTACACACCTAAACAAGCCTATCATTTAACATCCTCCCTCAATCTAAACACGTCAAGGTTGAGATTGTTCTTGAAGGCTTGAAGTTGTCGAACTTGTAGGGGCTTTGTGAAGCCATCAGCAACTTGATCTCCTGTTGGAATAAATCTAATGTACAAGAGTTTCTTTGCAACTCGTTCACGAACAAAGTGAAAATCAATTTCTATATGCTTTGTTCTTGCATGAAACACATGATTTGCAGAAAGATAAGTTGCTCTCAAATTATCACACCATAAGCAAGAGACACGTGGTCTTGCAATTTCCAATTCATCTAATAGGGTTTCTACCCACATTACCTCACCTATTGCATTTGCCAAAGACTTGTATTCTGCTTCAGTGCTAGAGCGCGAGAGTGTGGCTTGCTTCTTTGCATTCCAAGACACAAGATTAGAACCAAAGAAAACAACAAACCCACTAGTAGACCTTCTGTCATGAGGGCATCCTGCCCAATCTGCATCAGAGAAGGCACTTACTGTTTTTTATGATGACTTGCATATTTTCAGGCCAGTTCCAGCATTTCCTTGGATATACCTCAATATCCTTTTTACAGTTTTCCAATGCAGAGATGTAGGAGAATGTAAAAATTAACAGACCTTATTAACAGAGAAAGCTATATCAGGTCTTGTTAAGGTTAAGTACGGTAGTGCCCCAACTACACTTCTGTACTTTGTCCCTTCCTCCGGACTTAGCAATTCTCCTTCATGTAATGACAAGTGTTCAGTAGTAGACAGAGGTGTGCTAGAGGGTTTACAATCTTTCATCCCTACATGTTTAAGAATCTCTTTTGCATACTTTTCTTGAGTTAGCAGAATACCGCCATGTGTCTTTTTTACTTCAATGCCTAGGAAATAGTGAAACTCTCCCAAGTCCTTTAAAGCAAATTCACTTTTCACGTTCTTAAGCAAAGCTGAGGTGGCTTCTTGAGAGGAACTAACAACAATTATGTCATCTACATAAATGAGCATAAAAATGATCACCTTCCCTTTCTTGAAATAGAACAAGGAGGTGTCTCCCTTTGAAGGTCGTAAACTAAGTTGTTGTAGCTTTGTATTCGATCTTGGGTACCAAGCCCTGGGTGCCCGTTTCAACCCATATAAAGCTTTATCCAACCTACACACATGTTGTGGTTTAGTATCATCCACAAAGCCAGGTGGTTGTCGCATATAAACCTCTTCCTCGAGAACGCCATGTAGAATGCATTCTGTACATCCAGTTGGTGGAGACTCCATCCCCTAGACACAACAATAGACAAAGCCAGCCTGATAGTGGCTGCTTTAACAACTGGACTAAACGTATCCTCATAATCAATGTCATAGCATTGCTTAAAGCCTTTAGCCACTAATCTAGCCTTGTACCCATCTATAGTCCCATCAGGTTTTCTTTTGATTTTATACACCCACTTACAATCTATAATATTTCTACCTAGCCTAGGTGGAACTAGATGCCAGGTTTTATTTTTCATAAGTGCATCATACTCTACTTCCATAGCATTTTTCCAGTTTTTATCTTGCAAAGCTTCTACTGGATCACGAGGTTCTTGAGTGGCAGCAAAGTTTACAACTTTAAAATTCTTATCATACCTGACGGTTTCATCCATAGGAACCATGGGCTTGAATATACCTCGTTGTGCACGTGTATTTGGGTGTTCAAAAATTGTAGCCGTAGAATATCCAGCAGCCGGCGCAGAAGATCCACCACCTCGTACTGCAGTAGATCATGCCAGAGGATTTTCCTCGGCTGTCGTTCAGTCAAGCATAGGATTGCGTGCCCGAGATGGGACCACCGAATCTGGCGCAAGCGATAGGCGCGCGGAGGACCGTGCACCATCATTACCTATGGTAGATGGCGACCCAGGCCCAGTCGATTGCTGTCAGCTGTCGGTGGAGGACGCACCCACATTGGTTCCACCGCCCCGCACAAGCGACCCGCGCCGCGTGTCACGCGCAGACGGTTTCCCACTGATCCAGCGCCTAGCGATGTCGGGGGATTCGGATGTGCCTGTGTCAGGTTCTGCGCCACTACAGATCTCTCGGGATCGGGCGCCGCAACAAGATCCACCTCGGTTCTCATGTCAGTCCAGTTTGGACTTATACGCTGCATAAAATCATGATTTGGAGTGTTGTTTTTTTTTCACTGTTTTTCTCAGCGCAGTCTCCATTAGTAGTAGGATTAGGATTATTGAACACATGATCATCAACAGAATACTCACCCCATGATTAGAAGGATTTAATAACTCCGGAGGAAGCAATAGAATTTCAGCACGTAGACGAGCGCCGGCATTTGGATGAAGACTAGCAAAGGGAAAAATATTTTCATCAAAAATAACATCTCTGGAGATATAAACACGTCCAGCAGATATGTCAAGGCATTTAAAACCTTTGTGTAGATTGCTATACCCAAGAAAAACACATTTCTTAGACCGGAATTGAAGCTTGTGATTATTATGGGTGGCCAACAGGCACACCCAAAGATTCGAAGAATAGAATAGTTGGGTTTTTCATAAAATAATTTCTTAAAAGGTGTCTCAAAGTTGATGACCTTGCCAGGAAATCGGTTTATCAAATAGGTGGCAGCAATGAAAGCCTCATTCCAAAATTTTAGGGGCACGGGGGCTTGAGCAAGAAGCGATAAACCTACTTCGACAATGTGTCGATGTTTTCTCTCGGCTGACCCATTTTGTTGGTGAGCGTGAGGGCACGAGACATGGTGAGATATGCCTATCTTGGTGAAGAAGGAGTTTAATTTTTCGTACTCCCCTTCCCAATCTGTTTGTAGAGCAAGAATCTTGCGATTAAATTGTCGTTCTACTAGATTATGAAAGTCATGGAACTTTTGGAAGACTTCAGACTTGTGTTTGATTAAATATATCCATGTGAATTTACTGAAATTGTCGATGAAACTCACATAGTATTTCTTTCTTCCTAATGTTTCAACAGTAGGACCCCAAACATCGGAAAACACAAGTTCTAAAGGAAACTTTGATTCACTTATTGACTTAGGATAAGGCAACTGGTCACTTTTTCCTTTTTGATAGGCGTCATATATAGAATCTTTATTGAAAGAATTGGCACATGCACTACTCCAGGATGGTCCAAACGCGACACTACGATCAGAGACCCTTCAACAAAACTGTGTGCGAGGTGCAGAATGTTTGCGATGACGGGTGCATCAAACACGGTTCAGATATTAGTTGCATGTGCGATGCAGGGCATACGGTTCAGTTCAATTAACTGTTTGGGATGAGGAGGAACAAAAGAAACGGGCAGCCAGATGAAGGTGTGTGCGATATATAGCATACGGTTCACTAGGATGCATTGTGTGTGATTAGGCAACACAATGGAAATGGTTCAACTGAATAAGATGTGTGTGGTATGCGGCAAACAGGTCCGTAATCAGAAATGTGTGCGAAGACCAATAATAATATGGACGATTGATGCCAATAAGCCATGTGATTTGCTCTGTCTACAGTGGAATAACATGTATATATATAACTGAAATAAACATCCAATTACATAAGTGACTATGCAGATCATTTGCACACACCTCAATAAACAATTGCATGCATTTTAAAGTAGGAGAAACGATCGTCTAGTCATCTACTTCTTGTGACGCTCCCGCCACTGCTATGTGGCTCGACCCCTCATCTGGGTCAGGAATAAGACAGTTCCTCATGTCAACGATCCGCATGTACATCTCGTACCTTGTGTACGCGTCCATGGCCATGTACTTGACATGTTGTTCATCCAGTCTCTCATGCCACACATTGTGCCAGGCATTCCGTCCTTATTGCTCTCATTCTTCATCTTCATGTAGTAGGGGTTGATGATGGCCGAGGCGAGGTCAACCAGGGAGTTCAGTTTGTTTTTTTCGCTGCCCCAGACCTTGTAGTCGCGCTGGATGTTGACAAGATTCGGGCATTTCAAGCCCTAAACCTTGAGCGCTTTTAGATCGTTGGTGGTGTTCACTGCAGTGAAACTGTAGTCGGAGCTATTGATAAACCTGGAGAAACACTCTCAAGGCGTTGTGGCCAGGTGGTAGTGATAGACGAGGACATCATCTCGCACGCACAACTGGGCAACGACAACCTTCTGATCGTTCCCAGCACGACCCATGGTGTACCCGAGGTCTAAGCCGACCACTTGGTACTTGTCCTCGGCAAGGAACTGCTCCATAGTTTGGATGGAGCTCTCCACCGAGACCGGATCATTCTTGTACACCATCGAGCCTTCCCCCTCACTTGGGTGTCCAGGACATGTTGCGTGGTGAATTGCCCGCCATTGTCGTCGGCCGCTGGGAGCGCCATTGGAACCGCTGGATGTCCTCTCTGTATGTGTCCTCATGGGTGTGCTTATGTGTCGTGTGAGATGAGAGATAAAGGTAAATGGCCGCAGGAATAAAAGGGGGCCAGGCGGCATGGATTTTCGGCGCGTCCGCATGGTAGTTTTTGCAGCGGGTAACTGCATCGTCGCGTCGCGCCCAGCGCAACCGCATGCACACGAACGTGCGTGATCATGCGCCGGCCCCGAACACTCGCAGCGCGCGTGGAGGGACGAGGGAAGAGCACTCGGAGGGACGCGAGAGAAGAGCGCGCGCGGAGGGACGCGAGCAGAGCGCGCCACGGCCACCTGAACCGCAAGCAACCACACGCATAGTGCAGTTGAACACGCAGGAAATGATCGCCTACAAGCCGTGTAGAGAGCGGCCGTGTGCTACCACCTCCGTCTAGTCTATAGTCCCCTTTATAATCTGTGCCATACTTTGCCCTCAAATTTAACCAACAAAATATTAATGCATGTTATAAAAATTATATAATTGGAAGCTATGTTCAAATACGAATCCAACTATATAATCTTTGGCGACATGCATTTGTATTTTATTAGTTAAATCATACTTATAAATCAGGATGGGGTATAGTAGGTAATTAAATCGCAAACATTTTTTATTAATCATATGTGTACGTGGCCTTTCATCCTCCTCTCGCACGTCTTGTCACCCCGCTGCCGCAGACGGCTTACAGTGCAAGCTTGCGCAGCATGCAGGGGCGTTCTTTTGGTCAAACGATGGCGCCAATGAATCATTGGTGAGCTCGTTCCTGCGCATCCTCGCAGGTTCCCGCGCAAGCTTCCCGCCTGACTCGGTGAAATCCCTCAAAATCCCAATGCTTATCCGCCTGCTATAAAAGCCCTCACGGCCGGTGAGTCCTGCATTGCATTTTCCCCTCCCTCCCTGTAGCTTATATCGTCTGCTTCTCCCACAATCGCCAATGGCACCGGTCCGTCGTCGCCGCTCAGCCACTCTGCCGTCATCAAAGGACAGCTCCAGCTAAGAGGCTACACCGCGGCGACGGTGCAGTCCCCGGCGTAGTGTAGTGCGTGTGGCGTCCCTATTGGGTGTGCGCGGAACACCCACCACACGCTCCGCCGCCGGTGCCCGTCGGCAGCTATTGTCGGCCGGCGTTGCTGCCACACCACCGTCGAAAGCCAGGGCCATCGCCCGCTCCGCCGCCGCGGCCCGAAGGCGGGAGAGGTAGAGGGCATTCGAGGTGAGCGTCGCTGAAGCTGCAACAGCGGCAGGCACCTTATTGCGGTTGCCCAGCTCGTCGGTAGGCTCCTCCTCCTCCGCCTCTTAATGAGTGCGCTCGGCAGAGGAGAGGCAGCCGGAAGTAGTACAAAGCCCCTCCGCAGTATTTAGGGGCTATTTTGTTCAGTTCATCTGACTATAGATGTGGTGAAACTGTACAACATACTTAAAATTAGCTAGTATATATAGTTGAACTAGCTATTTCAGTACGTGGTTGGCAACAATTGGGGAAAAGTTTAGTCGGTTTAGCTGTCGAGTTGAACTGTTTGTATAAATTAAGAACGACTGATTAATCTATGAATGAAATCTATACTTAATTACTGAATTTTAGTTGCAAAAATTAGATACTGCTAGTGATTTTTAGCTTCATATTTTGACAAATCGCAGTGTTACAAGGTTAACAAATGGCAATGTTACTAGATCAACAAATATCAATCTTTCCAGTTTGACAAATGGTAACATACTCAATATGACAGATGCAAATCGCACCAAATTGTTTGTAAGTGGTTACACACGGGTCATCCAAAAAAACCGTTTGTGTTGAAGAGATGCACAAATCCTGCTCTCACTTTGCATCATGTCGTCCTGGGGTTGACGGGCGGGGGGCGAGTGGACGGCAGCTGGCAGCGCTGAGAGGTAGCATTCGACGGCGGCGTCCCATGCCGCTGAGGGGGGCGTGCGCACGGAGAGGAAGGTGGGCGGCCATGGAAGTCAAAGGGCTCACTTCCCAGTGAGCCTATGCAGCATACAACTCACATGCTTCCTGGTGAGCCTGCGCATTCGAGGCAGCTTGCACTCCTCTCGGTCAGCCTGTGCACCGAACTACGCTCGCACGCCTCCCGTTCAGTCAAGGTCCAGCAGTTGTCCGCACGGCACCTCTACAACCATTAAAACCAAGACACATGGCGTCACGTGAATGGTTAACAGAACGCACATGGTTTAAATTATACAAACGTTTAAGATATTAAAGTGACAGCTATTTTTTTAAATGGCTTTGTTGGCTGTCATTATTCGAGTGCGCCTTCTCTCAAAATGGACACGAAAAATACCACAGCATGTCAGGTGCCATTCCATAATAGCATGCCAAGTTTCATGAATTTCAGACGAGTTTTGGATTTACTAGAATTTAAAAATAAAGTATCTTAACGTTTTGCCGGCAATCAACGGTGCCCTGGTGTTTGAAATTCATTCTCATTTCTTGCATGGGACCTAAGCATGCACCCAAGGACACATATTTGATTTTTTAACCAATTTATATGCACTGGAGCATGTGCATGTGTAATGCCCCAAGACCGGAGATTCAGATGCCTTCCATGGTTTCTGAGATTCATCATGTGATTTCTTTTGCTTGTTGCATTCCTCTTTGCATCATGTCATCATGACATCTTGCCATTTCAATTTTTTTAACTCAACAAAATAAAATGCATAGATCTTTAATCTATTTAAATTGAGGGAACTCACATAGTGATTTCTCTATATAACATATCCTCCCGATATTAGGGAGCTATATTAAATATTTTTTTAATTTGGAATTCACCATAACACACTTGTAAATTATCCCGATGTCTTTGTTATCTTAATTCTTGGTCTCCAACCGTGCCATGTATTTTTTCATCATATTCCGGAGCTCCACCAAAAATCCGAACATTTTTGGACCTTCCCAAACCTCACTTCCCATTCGAATCATTTGAATTTAAATCAAATGATTTTGAATTTTACATCTTTCAATCTTTGCCTTTTCTATTTTCTCGGAACAAGCATATTTTTGTGAGTTCAGGAAAATTATCCCCATGCCCAAAATCTTTTCGTAACCCTCTCTTTCTTTTCCTCTCTTTATTTTCTTTTCTGCTAAAGAGATATGAGGGAGAGAGAGAGAGAGAGAAGCCCGGCTGGACACTTGGGCCTCAGTGCCAGGCCGGCCTACTTCCCCACTATCCCACCTAGGCCCAACCCCCCTAAAGCCCACCTAACCCTCTAACCCTAGACCGCACCCTAGCAACCCCTAGTCCGATCCCTTCACCCTCTTCCCTCGTACCCTTCCATCCAGCCGCCAGGAGCCTCGCTCCCCATCTCCCTCTCGTTCTCCCAGCGTCCCCGCGCACGCCATGGCGCCTCCAGCTACGTCACGCCAGCTGGCCACCGGAGCTGTTGCCGGCTACCGCCCACCGCTGCTTTCCGTGCCACCCCCCTCTTCCTCAACTGCCTGGAGCGCTGCCATCGCCTCCCACCGCGCCCTGCTGCTGCTGCATCCATCCTCCGCCGCCATCAAGCTCTGGCCTGGAGGTCAACTCCGGCGCCCCCTGCCTCGCGTCGTCCCACCGCCTCTGTCGCGCCATTCCTCAAGTTCTCTGGTCGCCTCCTCCGCAAGCTGCCCGTCCAGGAGCGCCACGCCAGCCGCCCCAAGCTCGGTCTTCTGCTGCCCGAATCTCGATGCCGCCTTGCCGCTGTCGAGCTGCACCGCAGCGCTGCGTTCCTCTGCCCCGACCTCGCCTTTGTCCATGGCAGACGAGCGCCACCTCGCGCCTGCACCTCTTCCTCCCTCGGTTCAGCTTGCACTACCGGCCTTCAAGCTCGACGCTCGCCCCGGCCATCTTCTCCTGCTGCCTTGAGCAGCCCCTTCACGGCCAACTCCAACGAGACCTCCACCTCCTTGCTGCCCGGGGGGCCTTGTTTTTCCCCTCTTGTCGCTGCCAAGACCCGGCAACCAGGGACGTCAAGGACGCCTTCGTGGGTTCTTTTCGCCAAGTACCGATGCCCGCAGATTTTGGGACGCGCCAAGTTCCGTTTAAAGATGTTCAACTTCATCCGAAGTGGATTTTGACATGTACCACGACGCCCGGAGCCCTCGGATACGTCAAGTTTAACTACACTACGAGACGAAGAACGCCAAGTACCTCTCCGAAAACGAACATGTACCACTATGTCCGGAGGCATCGGATCCATTAAGTCCAACAACAACTGTGTACAACTATCGGCGACCCCGAATGACTAAAAAACGTGAACCTCTACTTCCCCTTCAAAATGAGGCCCACTACCGCCGCCCGAACGTCTACGAAACATGTACCACGACCATCGCTGAAGCCCCGTGGATGTCAAGTTCCGTGTCGTGACCCCGAACATCTATGGACATGCACCACTACTTTCCTCGACGAACCGTGAACGACTACTTCCTCTAAGAAACCGATCCGCTTTGAAACGCACGCTTCAGAGGTATAACCCCGAGATGACTGTCCGTGAACGATTGCATGTGTTGTATAAGATGCACCCGTTATCTGCATCATGTCCGTAGTGTCTCTCACTTCCATGCTGTCGACACTTGGGACACCCGGTTACCGGGAGGACCCCACCTTCTATCGCATGTCACGCTCCCGTCACTTTTCCTTATGCACCGATATCTCCGTGAGCTACCGGAACCGATATGGTGCCGTGGCATCATTTTTTGATTCATTGTCGTGGCACCCTTTCTTTCCACCACGGTAACAAATGCTTCACAATGCTCATGTCAACTTTTAATAAAAATTGCATAAACTTGCACATGTCATCCGCATCATGATAATAACATCAAGAATGTTTAAAATTGTTATTTTCTTTAAATTGGTAGATGCATATGGGGATCTACCGGAATTGTTGTTTGATGTTTCTGGCCCCATTTAAATCGCTTAGATTGTGTAGTTTACTTTTGCTTCTTCTCTTGCCATGTTTAACAACATTTAATATTGTTGGGTACCTAAACGGGAGAGAACTAAATAATTGATGTGGTGTTCCGTCAATATGCAACCCGTTGCATATTGAGCTCCACTAAATTTGTAGTTTTGGTTGTTGCACTTTGCCATGTCATGCATATTTAAACCGAACATGCATCATACTTGTTGTGCATCATGCCATGTTATGCTTGGTTGTTTACTATGTTGCTTGCTTCTTTCCGGGTTGCTTCTCTCGTTAGCTTCGGTTTCATTCCGGAGTTGTGAGGATCCATTCGACTCCATCCGTTTGTCTTCTTCATGGACTCGTTCTTCTTCCTTGCAGGATTTCAGGCAAGATGACCATACCCTCGAAATCACTTCTATCTTTGATTGCTAGTTGCTCGCTCTATTGCTATGTCGCGCTACCTAGCACTTGCTATATCATGCCTCCCATATTGCCGTGTCAAGCCTCTAACCCACCTTTCCTAGCAAACCGTTGTTTGGCTATGTTACCGCTTTGCTCAACCCCTCTTATAGCGTTGCTAGTTGCAGGTGAAGATGAAGTTTGTTCCATGTTGGAACATGGATATGTTGGAATATCACAATATATTTTATTTTAATTAATGCATCTATATACTTGGTAAAGGGTGGAAGGCTCGGCCTTATGCCTGGTGTTTTGTTCCACTCTTACCGCCCTAGTTTCCGTCATACCGGTGTTATGTTCCTTGATTTTGTGTTCTTTACGCGGTTGGGTGTTATGGGAACCCCTTGACAGTTCGCTTTGAATAAAACTCCTCCAGCAAGGCCCAACCTTGGTTTTAAATTTGCCTAACAACCTAAGCCTTTTTCCCTTGGGTTTTCGGAGCCCGAGGGTCATCTTTATTTTAACCCCAACGGGCCAGTGCTTCTCTAAGTGTTGATCCGAAATAGAGCCACTTGCAGCGCCACCTCGGGGAAACTTGAGGGTTGGTTTTAGTTGTACGTTGTGTTCATCCGGTGTTGCCCTGAGAACGAGATATGTGCAGCTCCTATTGGGATGTCGGCGCATCGGGTGGTCTTGCTGGTCTTGTTTTACCATTGTCGAAATGTCTTGTAACCGGGATTCTGAGACTGATCGGGTCTTTCAGGGAGAAGGAATATCCTTCGTTGACCATGAGAGCTTGTGATGGGCTAAGTTGGGACACCCCTGCAGGGTATAAACTTTCGAGAGTCGTGCCCGCGGTTATGTGGCAGATGGGAATTTGTTAATATCCGGTTGTAGAGTACTTGACACTTAACTTAATTAAAATGCATCAACCACGTGTGTAGCCGTGATGGTCTCTTTTCGGCAGAGTCCGAGAAGTGAACACGGTTCTTGTGTTATGCTTGAACGTAAGTAGATTTAGTATCACTTCTTGATCACTTCTAGTTCACGTTCGTGCGTTGCTTCTCTTCTCGCTCTTATTTGTGTATGTTAGCCACCATATATGCTTAGTGCTGCAGCTCCACCTCATTACCCTTTCCTACCCATAAGCTTAAATAGTCTTGATCTCGCGGGTGTGAGATTGATGAGTCCTCGTGGCTCACAGATACTTCAAAATAGTTGCAGATGCCGATGATACCAGTGCAGGTGACGCAACTGAGCTCAGGTGGGAGCTTGATGAAGATCTTGATCGTTGTTTTGTTTTGTTTCCTGTTGATCAGTAGTGGGGCCTAGTTGGGACGATTGGGGATCTAGCATTTGGGGTTGTCTTCTTTTATTTTGGTTCCGTAGTCGGACCTTTGTTTGTATTCTGGATGATGTATGTTTAACTTATATTTGTGTGAAGTGGCGATTGTAAGCCAACTCTTTATCCCTTTCTTATTCAGTACATGGGATTGTGTGAAGATTACCCCTCTTGCGACAAACCTACCATGCTGCTATGCCTCTAAGTCGTGCCCCGACACGTGGGCGATATAGCCGCATTGTGGGTGTTACAAGTTGGTATCAGAGCCATCCCCGACTTAGGAGCCCCCTACTTGATCGAATCGATGATGTTGTTGAGTCTAGAACAAAATGTTTTGAGTCTTAGGATTATATATATCGGAGAGTAGGATTCTTTTTACTCCTCAGTCCCTTCGTCGCTCTGGTGAGGCCTCCTGAGGTAGAGTTTTGACTCTTCTCTCCTCAAATTACACGATTTTTTTTAGAATCACACGGGTATCTTGGAATCGTTCCGATGGTTTTGTGACGAGAACATTGTTCTTGGTGCCTCCTGACATTTAGGGGTTGTGGCAGTGTCCCGGGGATTTGAGCTCCGAGGTGTTGTCGTCACAATTTTATCGTTGCAGTTCTGGAATACCTGAGTTCGCCGACATCGAAAATCTCTTTTATGCAGTTGTTGGTGAGATAACCTCGATGCCACCCGGCACTGGGTCGGGAGTTCGGGAGTATTGCCATAACTCGTATAACGGATGCTTTTCGAAGGTTGAGGTACACGATTTCCGAAGGTTTCTTGGTTATGTGTTGAAGGATGGATATAGCTGAATGTAGGAATTGTTAGTTTGGGTGAGATATTATGCTTCCCCTGTATCCCCAACACCTGATTGCATAACCAGAAAGTTTTGAGAGTTTATAAGTGGGAATTCAAGCATCACGTAGGATATCTTTCCAACAGACGCATGATACGATATGTGATCTATCATATGTTTGTTCTGGCTTATTCTGCAAGCCAATCCTTTGTTTTGTTTTGAGTTGTGGTATTCGAGTTGCTTCAATGTCAAGTGTTGATTCCATACTTTTCCTAAGAGGTGTTCTCATATTTCTATGTGAATACTAATCTTTCATGATAATCGAGATTGTCATGTCAATCCTTTTCAACCGACGTGTTTCTCTTTAAGTGGATCCAATCATTTTTCCCATCCGCAAGATCAACTCAAAGTCTTCTCAATGTTATTTGTTTCATCTGTCCCAAGTTTCCTTTTTTTCCCGCCCTCCCACCCTTTTTCCTCAAGGACTAAGATTTCTTAATCAAGTATCCATCTTATTGATGTGAAGTCTCTTCATTCTTTCTTTAATGTTCTTACCCGGTGACTTCTCGTGGATATGATCAGAAGCTTCAAGTTAATTATTCTTCATTCTCTTTTCTTCTCCGGTGGATTTAATTCAAGCTTTGTCGATCATATCCTTTCTTCGGTTCAAATGCTTTCTCATACCGGTTCACCTCTTAATCTTTCACTTCTCTCTATTCTTTTGTTCTGGAGTGCTGAAGATATCTCAGAAGATTCTAGTTTCCATTCTCAATTTTCTCAAGTTCTTTCGAGGATGTTATCTCATTCAAGCCATTTAATTCAACCGGCGCAATCTCTCTTTTAAATTGTTCAATGGTGTATCTTTTGAGTGGGCCCTAACCCACAGGTCTTTTCCCAGGATCTTACCTGACTCTTCTAATTTTCTCGGAGGTAGCCTAAATTCTTTCAAAGTTGACGTAAGAATGAATTATCATCAGTCATATGTCCTTCTCCAACATCTTTCAAATTCTTTCATCGTTGGTTCTACCCGGAGTGCCTCAACAAATCATGGTGGTGTTTCTCGTCGTCATTCTTAGATTTTAAAGACCGAAGAAGAGTTTTTCCTCCAAATCTTAGCCGTTCTCTCAGAGATGTGAGGTGCTAGCTTTATGCCATCCTCTGATCATTGTTTTTGATTGTGAGAATTCTTTTCACCCATCCGGAGCTATTCAGGAGTCTTTTCAGTTTGATTCTACGGAGCCCATCATCTCAGAATTATTCATTCCAGCTTTCATCTCTCGTTCTCCAAATCCTACCGAGTCATCATTCAAGTATTCTCTAATCAGTTCGGGATCTCTTCGTTCACTTGTATATAAATTCTCTCAAGTATCTTCATTCATTTTCCAATTCTTCCTGTTGATGCGTTTGTTTCTTCGTTCGTTCTTTTAATCCTTATGATGGTTCGTTCAAGAGTTCTCTTCCTTGGTAATCATATCAATTCATTCGTTGTTTCAATCCTACCGGTGGATCGTTGAAGGCCTTTCTCAAGTTTGCGCTATATCTCTCTTAATCCTTTCTACGAGAATAAGTAGTATGCCGAATCCATTTCTTGTCATCAATTAATTGGTGAAGGATACACATAACGTAATTCTTATTATTGTTTCATCTAAGTGATCTAGTTTTCTTCGTTCCAGAGTTGTTCGACATGTCACATTTCTCGGTTCGAGATGCTTCATCTTTTCTTTCCCGGAGTTCCAAGTTTTTCGCATTATCTCGTCGCGAAGCGCCATCTAAATCATCACAAGGCTTCACTTTGTGTTTTCAACTTCTCTTTCTTTATATCATCCTTTTATTACCGGAGTTTTTTTTCATGGAGGCTCTACATGGTGGTTCGTCAAGGATTCCTTTCATTCTTCATTTGTTCTTCAAGATCTCTATCAAAGTTAAGATCCATCAAGATTTACTCTAAAATAAACATGGTGCTCAACACATGTTTAGTTCCGAGGAGTGCAAGCATTCTTCATCTTACAGTCAAGTGCAATTCTTTCTACCTTATCTTTTGAGGTGGTGTTATGTCATTATTGACAATTTCACTTCGTGGTTCATGATTCACAAGTTATCCGGAATGACATATTTTAAACCCATCATTTTCAATTCGTTCATGAGATCCTTTGCAACCCATCAATCTCTTCATTGGAATTATCTTGGGTTATATTTCACCTAAAGCTTTCCATAAGGATTGTTGCTAATTATGGTGCTTATAAATGACCCAAGTTCTTCATTTATCCTCCTGGTGAAATAAGTTTCTCGTCTCCTTGTTGATATCAATCCAATCTTCGTTTCCGTTAGTGCTAGGTTGTCACCTCATAATCTTGAGATGTCTTCCATAAGCCCACATCAAGCTTATCCTTTCGTTGTTCATAATCCAACAACTCCGTTCTAGCATTTGTTGTAAGCGTGCTCTCTCAAGATCTTGTTTCCCTCCGTTCATTCCATTCCATTCTTTCATTTGTTCCGGAGGGATTGTGATGTTGCTCTCTTCGACCCATCATCTTGTTTTGTCAAGATCATGTTCAATCCCTTCCGTTTATAGTTGGAGTGCTGTCCAAATTACATCATTCTATTTCCTTCTCTATCTTGTTTTAACCAGAGTGTTGTGTCTATCATTCCTCTTCTAACCGGAGTCTCATCCAAGTGCTTTCATTTGACCAAGTTCATATTATATGCCTTCCATTTCCAGCCGGAGTGTGTCGTAATTGATCTTCATCGTTCCATGTGATTTGTTTTGCTTGTTGCATTCCTCTTTGCATCATGTGCCTTGCATCATGTCATCATACCATCATGCCATTTCATTTTTTAAACTCAACAAAATAAAATGCATAGATCTTTGATCTATTTAAATTAAGGGAACTCACATGGTGATTTCTCTATATAACATATCCTCCCGATATTAGGAAGCTATATTAAATATTTATTTAATTTGGAATTCACCATAACACACTTGTAAATTATCTCAATGCCTTTGTTATCTTAATTCTTGGTCTCCAACCTCGCCATGTATTCTTTCATCATATTCCGGAGCTCCACCAAAAATCTGAACATTTTTGGACCTTCCTAAACCTCACTTCCCATTCGAATCATTTGAATTTAAATCAAATGATTTTGAATTTTACATCTTTCAATCTTCGCCTTTTCTATTTTCTCGGAACAAGCATATTTTTATGAGTTCGGGAAAATTATCCCCATGCCCAAAATCTTTTCCTAACCCTCTCTTTCTTTTCCTCTCTTTATTTTCTTTTCTGCTAAAGAGATATGAGGGAGAGAGAGAAGCCCGGCTGGACACTTCGGCCTTAGTGCCAGACCGGCCTGCTTCCCCACTATCCCACCTAGGCCCAACCCCCCTAAAGACCACCTAACCCTCTAACCCTAGACCGCACCCTAGCACGACCTAGCCCGATCCCCTCACCCTCTTCCCTCGTACCCTTCCATCCAACGCTACCAGGAGCCTCGCTCCCCATCTCCCTCTCGTTCTCCCAGCGTCCCTGCGCACGCCATGGCGCCTCCATCTACGTCACGCCGGCCGGCCACCGGAGCTGTTGCCGGCTGCCGCCCCACCGCTCCTTTCTGTGCCATCCCCCTCTTCCTCAACTGTCAGGAGCGCTGCCATCGCCTCCCACCGCGCCCTGCTGCTGCTGCATCCATCCTCCGCCGCCATCAAGCTCCGGCCTGGAGGTCAACTCCGGCGCCCCCTGCCTCACGTCGTCGCACCGCCTCCGTCGCGCCATTCCTCAAGTTCTCCGGTCGCCTCCTCTGCGAGCTGCCCGTCTAGGAGCGCCACGCCGGCCGCCCCAAGCTCGGTCTTCTACTACCCGGATCCCGCTACCGCCTTGCCGCCGTCGAGCTGCGCCGCAGCGCTGCGTTCCTCTGCCCCGACATCGCCTCCGTCCATGGCAGACGAGGGCCACCTCGCGCCCGCACCTCTTCCTCCCTCCGTTCGGCCTGCACCACTGGCCTTCAAGCTCGACGCCCGCCCCGGCCATCTTCTCCTGCTGCCTTGAGCAGCCCCTTCACAGCCAACTCCTACGAGACCTCCACCTCCTTGCTATCTGGTGGGCCTTGTTTTCCCCCTCTTGTCACTGCCAAGACCCGGCAACCAGGGACGTCAAGGACGCCTTCGTGGGTTCTTTTCGCCAAGTACCGATGCCCGCAGATTTTGGGACGCGCCAAGTTCCATTTAAAAATGTTCAACTTCATCCGATGTGGATTTCAACAAGTACCACGATACCCGGAGCCCTCAGATACGTCAATTTTGACTACACTGGGAGACGAAGAACGCCAAGTACCTCTCCGCAAATGAACATGTACCACTACATCTGGAGGCATCGGATCCGTCAAGTCCAACAACAACTGTGTACAACTATCGGCGACCCCGAACGACTAAGAAACGTGAACCTCTACTTCCCCTTCAAAACGTGGCCCACTACCGCCACCCGAACGTCTACGAAACATGTACCACGACCATCGCTGAAGACCCCCTGGACGTCAAGTTCTGTGTCGTGACCCCGAACATCTACGGACATGAACCACCACTTCCCTCGACGAACCGTGAACGACTACTTCCTCTAAGAAACCGATCCGCTTTGAAACGCACGCTTCAGAGGTATAACCCCGAGACGACTGTCCGTGAATGATTGCATGTGTTGTATGAGATGCACCCATTATCTGCACCATGTCCGTAGTGTCTCTCACTTCCATGCTGTCGACACTTGGGACACCCGGTTACCGGGAGGAGCCCACCTTCTATCGCATGTCACGCTCCCATCACTTTTCCTTATGCACCGGTATCTCCATGAGCTACCAGAACTGATATGGTGTGGTGGCATCATTTTTGGATTCGTCGCCGTGGCACCCTTTCTTTCCACCACGGTGACAAATGCTTCATAATGCTCATGTCAACTTTTAATAAAAATTGCATAAACTTGCACATGTCATCCGCATCATGATAACAACATCAAGAATGTTTAAAATTGTTGTTTGCTTTAAATTGCTAAATGCATATGGGGGTCTACCGGAATTGTTGTTTGATGTTTCCGGCCCCATTTAAATTGCTTAGATTGTGTAGTTTACTTTTGCTTCTTCTCTTGGCATGTTTAACAACATTTAATATTGTTGGGTACCTAAACAGGAGAGAACTAAATAATTGATGTGGTGTTCCGTCAATATGCAACCCGTTGCATATTGAGCTCCACTTAATTTGTAGTTTTGGTTGTTGCACTTTGCCATGTCATGCATATTTAAACAGAACATGCATCATACTTGGTTGTGCATCATGCCATGTTATGCTTGGTTGTTTACTATGTTGCTTGCTTCTTTCCGGGTTGCTTCTCTCGTTAGCTTCAGTTTCGTTCCGGAGTTGTGAGGATCTGTTCGACTCCGCCCGTTTGTCTTCTTCATGGACTCGTTCTTCTTCCTTGCGGGATTTCAGGCAAGATGAACATACCCTCGAAATCACTTCTATCTTTGCTTGCTAGTTGCTCGATCTATTGCTATGTTGCGCTACCTACCACTTGCTATATCATGCCTCCCATATTGCCGTGTCAAGCCTCTAACCCACCTTTCCTAGCAAACCGTTGTTTGGCTATGTTACCGCTTTGCTCAGCCCCTCTTATAGCGTTGCTAGTTGCAGGTGAAGATGAAGTTTGTTCCATGTTAGAACATGGATATGTTGGGACATCACAATATATCTTATTTTAATTAATGCATTTATATACTTGGTAAAGGGTGGAAGGCTCGGCCTTATGCCTTGTGTTTTGTTCCACTCTTGTTGCCCTAGTTTCCGTCATACCAGTGTTATGTTCCTTGATTTTGCGTTCCTTACGCGGTTGGGTGTTATGGGAACCCCTTGACAGTTCGCTTTGAATAAAACTCCTCCAGCAAGGCCCAACCTTAGTTTTACATTTGCCTAGCAACCTAAGCCTTTTTCCCTTCGGTTTCCGAAGCCCAAGGGTCATCTTTATTTGAAACCCCCCGGGCCAGTGCTTCTCCAAGTGTTGGTCTGAAACAGAGCCACTTGCAGTGCCACCTCGGGGAAACGTGAGGGTTTGTTTTAGTTGTACGTAGTGTTTATCCGGTGTTGCCCTGAGAACAAGATATGTGCATCTCCTATCGGGATGTCGGCGCATCGGTCGGTCTTGCTGGTCTTGTTTTACCATTGTCGAAATGTCTTGTAACCGGGATTCTGAGACTGATCAGGTCTTCCCGGGAGAAGGAATATCCTTCGTTGACCGTGAGAGCTTGTGATGGGCTAAGTTGGGACACCCCTGCAGGGTATAAACTTTCAAGAGCCGTGCCCGCGGTTATGTGGAAGATGGGAATTTGTTAATATCCGGTTGTAGAGAACTTGACACTTAACTTAATTAAAATGCATCAACCGCATGTGTAGCCATGATGGTCTATTTTCAGCGGAGTCCGAGAAGTGAACACGGTTCTTGTGTTATGCTTGAACGTAAGTAGATTTAGGATCACTTCTTGATCACTTCTAGTTCACGTCCGTGGGTTGCTTCTCTTCTCGCTCTTATTTGCGTATGTTAGCCACCATATATGCTTAGTGCTGCACCTCCACCTCATTACCCTTTCCTACCCGTGAGCTTAAATAGTCTTGATCTCACGGGTGTGAGATTGCTGAGTCCTCGTGGCTCACAGGTACTTCAAAACAGTTGCAGGTGCCGATGATACTAGTGCAGGTGACGCAACTGAGCTCAGGTGGGAGCTCGATGAAGATCTTGATCGTTGTTTTGTTTCATTTCCTGTTGATCAGTAGTGGATCCCAGTTGGGACGATCAGGGATCTAGCATTTGGGGTTGTCTTCTTTTATTTTGGTTCCGTTGTCAGACCTTTGTTTGTATTCTGGATGATGTATGTTTAACTTGTATTTGTGTAAAGTCGCGATTGTAAGCCAACTCTTTATCCCTTTCTTATTCTGTACATGGGATTGTGTGAAGATTACCCCTCTTGCGACAAACCTACCATGCGGCTATGCCTCTAAGTCGTGCCCCGACACGTGGGAGATATAGCCGCATTGTGGGTGTTACAGCATGTTGTTCAAATTTGAATTATGCACATAAATGCATTGAAAACTCAGTTAATGCATAAAAATGTCCAAACGAACGCCGAAAAATCACAAAAATTGACACAACACTCCTGTTATTCTATGTTGACACGAGAAAAAAATTGAAAGCAATAAGAGGCAATGGCTATCGTTTCGTCCCCAAAGGTGGGACGTTCCCTACCGAAACCATCATGCTTGTTGTGAGAAGCTCTGGTTTGTGAGAAGCATATACCCAAACCTGCCCCAAATGGGACAAAAATGTTACCATGGAATGTTGATGCCGCTCCATGATAGCATGCCAAGTTTCATGAATTTCATATGAGTTTTGCATTTACTAGAATTTAAAAACCAGGCATTTCAATGTTTTGCCGGCAATCAACGATGCCCTGGTGTTTGAAATTCATTCCCATTTCTTGCATGGGACCTAAGCATGCACCCAAGGACACAGATTTGATTTTTCAACCAATTTATACGCACTGGAGCATGTGCGTGTAGTTCAAATATGAATTATGCACATAAATGCATTGAAAACTCAGTTAATGCATAAAAATGTCCAAACGAACCCCGAAAAATCACAAAAATTGACACAACACTCCTGTTGTTCTATGTTGACACAAGAAAATTTTTGGAAGCAATTAGACGCAATCGATATCGTTTCATCCTCAAAGGTGGGACGTTCCCTACCGAAACCATCATGCTTGTTGTGAGAAGTTCTGGTTTGTGAGAAGCATATACCCAAACCTGCCCCAAATAGGAAAAAAATTTTACCACGGCATGTTGATGCCGCTCCATGATAGCATGCCAAGTTTCAAGAATTTCAAACGAGTTTTGGATTTACTAGAATTTAAAAACTAGGCACCTCGATGTTTTGCCTGCAATCAACACTGCCCTGGTGTTTGAAATTCATTCCCATTTCTTGCATGGGACCTAAGCATGCACCCAAGGACACATATTTGAATTTTCAACCAATTTATATGCACTGGAGCATGTGCATGTAGTTCAAATTTGAATTATGCACATAAATGAATTGAAAACTCAGTTAATGCATAAAATTGTCCAAACGAACCCCGAAAAATAACAAAAATTGACACAACACTCCTGTTGTTCTATGTTGACATGAGAAAAAAATTGGAAGCAATAAGAGGCAATGGATATCGTTTTGTCCCCAAAGGTGGGTCGTTCCCTACCGAAACCATCATGCTTATTGTGAGAAGCTCTGGTTTGTGAGCAGCATATACCCAAACCTACCACAAATGAAACAAAAATTTTAGCACGACATGTTGATGCCGCTCCATGATAGCATGCCATGTTTCATGAATTTCAGACAAGTTTTGGATTTACTAGAATTTAAAAACCAGGTATCTCAATGTTTGCGGCCGAGTGACGGTGGCAGGGTGTTTGGCATTCATTCCCATTTCTTGCATGGGACCTAAGCAGGCAACCAAGGACACATACTTGGATTTTCAACTAATTTATATGCATTAGAGCATGTGCCTGTAGTTCAAATTTGAATTATGCACATGAGTGCACAGAAAACTCAGTTCATGTATAAAAATGTCCAAGCGAACCCCGAAAAATCCCAAAAATTGACACAACACTCATGTTGTTCTATGTTGACACTAGGAAAAAAATTGAAATCGAGAAGAGGAAACGAATATCGTTTCGTCCAGAAAGGTGAAACGTTACGTACCGAAACCATCACACTTGTTGTGAACAACTCTGGTTTATGAGAAGCTTATACCCAAACCTGCCCCAAATGAGACAAAAAATTTACCACGACATTTTGATGCCACTCCATGATAGCATGCCAAGTTTCATGAATTTTGGACGAATTTTGGATTTACTAGAATTACAAAAGCAAGTACGTCGACGTTTGCAGGAGAGCCACGGTGCCGTGGTGTTCGAATTTCATCCCATTTCTTGCATGGGAGATAAGCATAAATCCATGGACACATCTATGATTTTACAACCCATGTTGGTGCACCGGAGCATGTGCATGTAGTTTAATTTTGAATTATGCACCTGAAATGGCTAGAAAACCAATTTAATGTATATAATGTTCAAATGAACCCTGAATAATTCCAATTCTTTTACGACACACATATAGTTGCATGTTCACTCCAGATAAAAGGTCTAGCAATTCCAACAGCGTCCATTGTCGTCGTGACCCCATTATGTAATTCAAATCAAGATGAAAAATCAAGTAGATCGCACTCGGTTTATTATCACAACCGTGTGAGATGCAGCACAAAATATCCTACATCACCGTCGGTGTATAGTACGCCTATGGCTTGCGCGAGAAGGTGCGTCGGCTACAGTCCACAGCCCGCGTCTAAGGACACTAGCTCGCTCCCTAAATATCATTTCACTATTCAGTCATCGCCGGTGAAAGATGGGCAAGTGGACCCGCATCGTGAGGGCAACTTTGGTGGCCCACTCCAGCAAGAGCACGGCCGCAGCCACCATGCGCGTGCTAAGAAGGTGCATGAGCGCGGCCGCAATCTGCGACCGGGCGGCCATGGCAGCCCGAACGGCCGTTGTTGCTTCTCAGGTGGCGGCGGAAACATCTGGCTCGGGGATAACAACTAGCGAGAGCGGCACAATGATAACCCACAAGTATAGGGCATCGCAACAGTTTTCGAGGGTAGAGTATTCAACCCAAATTTATTGATTCGACACAAGGGGAGCTAAAGAATATTCTCAAGTATTAGCAGCTGAGTTGTCAATTCAACCACACCTGGAAACTTAATATCTGCAGCAAGGTATTTAGTAGCCAATTAATATGATAATAATGGTAACGGTAGCAAAATTAATATTTTTGGGTTTTATAGTTATTGTAACAGTAGCAATGGAAAAGTAAATAAGCGAATAACTATGTATGAAAAGCTCGTAGGCATTGGATCGGTGATGGAGAATTATGTCGGATGCGATCGATCATGCAATAGTTATAACATAGGGTGACATAGAATTAGCTCCAGTTCATCAATGTAATGTAGGCATGTATTTCGAATATAGTCATACGTGCTTATGGAAAAGAACTTGCATGACATCTTTTGTCCTACCCTCCCATGGCAGCGGGGTCCTATTGGAAACTAAGGGATATTAAGGCCTCCTTCTAATAGAGTATTGGACCAAAGCATTAACACATAGTGAATACATGAACTCCTCAAACTACGGTCATCACCAGTAATGGTCCCGATTATTGTCACCTCGGGGTTAACGGATCATAACACATAATATGTGACTATAGACTTGCAAGATAGGATCAAGAACTCACATATATTCATGAAAACATAATAGGTTCAAATCTGAAATCATGGCACTCGAGCCCTACTGACAGGCATTAAGCATAGCAAAGTCATAGCAACATCAATCTCAGAACATAGTGGATACTAGGGATCAAACCCTAACAAAACTAACTCGATTACATGATAAATCTCATCCAACCCATCACTGTCCAGCAAGCCTATGATGGAATTACTCATGCACGGCGGTGAGCATCATGAAATCGGTGATGGAGGAATGTTGATGATGATGGCGACGGATTCCCCTCTCTGGAGCCCCGAACGGACTCCAAATCAGCCCTCCTGAGAGAGTTTAGGGCTTGGCGGCGGCTCCGTATCGTAACGCGATGAATCCTTCTCTCTGATTTTTCTCCCCGAACACAAATATATGGAGTTGGAGTTGAGGTCGGTGCAGCGTCAGGGGGCCAACGAGGCAGGGGGCACGTCCAGGGGGTAGGCGCGCCCCCACCCTCATGGACAGGGTGTGGCCCCCTTGACGTGGATTCTGCTTCCAATATTTTTTATATATTCCAAAAAATAATCTTCGTTGATTTTTAGGTCATTCTGAGAACTTTTATTTCTGCACAAAAATAACACCATGACAATTCTGCTGAAAACAGCGTCAGTCCGGGTTAGTTCCATTCGAATCATGGAAGTTAGAGTCCATAACAAGGGCAAAAGTGTTTGGAAAAGTAGATACGACGGAGACATATCAACTCCCCCAAGCTTAAACATTTGCTTGTCCTCAAGCAATTCAGTTGATAAACTGAAAGTGATAAAAAAAACTTTTACAAACTCTGTTTTCTCTTGTTGTTGCAAATATATAAAGCCAGCAGTCAGGTTTTCAGCAAGGATTATAAACTAACCATGTTCACAATAACATTTAGGTCTCATGTTTACTCATATCAATGGCACAATCAACTAGCGAGCAATAATAATAAATCTCGGATGACAACACTTTCTCAAAACAATCATAATATGATACAACAAGATGGTATCTCGCTAGCCCTTTCTGAGACCGCAAAACATAAATGCAGAGCACCTTTAAAGATCAAGGACTGACTAGACATTGTAATTCATGGTAAAAGAGATCCAGTCAAGTCATACTCAATGTAAACTTACAGTAATGGATGGAAATGACAGCGGTGTTCTCCAACTAGTGCTTTTTAATAAGAGGATGATGACTCAACATAAAAGTAAATGGATAGGCCCTTCGCAGAGGGAAGCAGCGATTTGTAGAGGTGCCAGAGCTCGATTTTGAAATAGAGATGAATAATTGAGCGGTATACTTTCGTTGTCAGCATAACAACTGAGAGATCTCGTATCTTCCATGCCACACACATTATAGGCGGTTCCCAAGCAGAATGGTAAAGTTTATACTCCCCCACCACCAACAAGCATCAATCCATGGCTTACCCGAAATAGCGGGTGCCTCCAACTAACAACAATCCTGGGGGAGTTTTGTTTGCAATTATTTTGATTTGATTTGAGAACGGGACTGGGCATCCCGGTGACCAGCCATTTTCTCGTGAATGAGGAGCGGAGTCCACTCCTCTTGAGAATAACACGCCTATCATGGAGGATACAAACATCCCTAGTTGATACATGAGCTATTCAAGCATACAAAACAAAATGTTTATTTGAAGGTTTAGAGTTTGGCACATACAAATTTACTTGGAATGGCAGGTAGATACCGTATATAGGAAGGTATGGTGGACTCATATGGCAAAACTTTGGGGTTTATGGAATTGGATGCACAAGCAGTATTCCCGCTTAGTACAAGTGAAGGCTAGAAAAAGACTGGGAAGCGACCAGCTAGAGAGAGACAACAATCATGAACATGCATTAAAATTAATCAACATCGAATGCAAGCATGAGTAGGATATAATGCACCATGAACATAAATATCGTAGAGGCTATGTTGATTTTGTTTCAACTACATGCGTGAACATGTGCCAAGTCAAGCCACTCGAATCGTTCAAAGGAGGATACCACCATATCATACCACATCATAACCATTTTAATAGCATGTTGGCACGCAAGGTAAACCATTATAAACTCCTAGCTAATTAAGCATGGCATAAGCAACTACAACCTCTAATTGTCATTGCAAACATGTTTCATTCATAATAGGCTGAATCCGGAACGATGAACTAATCATATTTACAAAAAACAAGAGAGGTCGACTTCATACTAGCTTTTCTCATCTCAATTAGTTCATCATATATCATCATTATTGCCTTTCACTTGCACGATCGAATAGTGTGGATAATAATAATAGTGCACGTGCATTGGACTAAGCTGGAATCTGCAAGCATTCAATTCAAGAGAGAAGACAAGGTAATATGGGCTCTTTGTTAGATCAACAATAATGCATATGAGAGGCACTCAACATTTTCATCATGGTATTCTCCTCTCGACCCCCAAAGGAAAGAAAAGAAACAAAACTATTTACATGGGAAAGCTCCCAACAAGCAAAAGAAGAACAAGAAATCTTTTTGGGTTTTCTTTTTAATTACTACTACAGGCATGGAAAGTAAACTAGCTAAAAGCCACAACTAATTTTTTTGGTTTTTCTTAAGGTTTTTCAAACACA
The DNA here is from genome assembly GCF_018294505.1 of Triticum aestivum. Lineage (NCBI taxonomy): Eukaryota > Viridiplantae > Streptophyta > Magnoliopsida > Poales > Poaceae > Triticum > Triticum aestivum. Next base: position 156,564,676 of record NC_057812.1, on the reverse strand, counting down.
CAAGAAGAAATCTTAAAAGTAAAATAAACTACCATGGATGATAAATGAAAAAGTATGAGCACCGACAACTGGCATGAGTGTGTGAACATGAATGTAATGTCGGTGAGAAATACGCACTCCCCCAAGATTTGGCTTTTGGCCTAAGTTGGTCTATGCCCATGGATCAAAGTTGTAGCTGGGGTCGTACTGAGAAGGGTCCTTAGATTGCCACTAGCTGGCGATCTCCTTCGGATTCCACTGGTAAACGGACCGACGGTGAGGGTCAGATGGTGGCTCCGGCTCTGCAGCTGACATCTAGTTCCGGTAGGCATGAATATCCTCCGGCGGAACAAGGTATAAGCATGAAAATATGTTAAACAAACAGGACGCAGGCAAGGTAATAAAATCACAATATTTTTTGTTAAATATCAATTTATATTTGAGGGTCTTATTTCTATCCTTAACAATAAACTCATGTGCTACCATAATCTTATAACCTAGAGCAATAGGAGGCAGCAACTTTTCCTCTTTCTCATAATGCCTGATAGGTATGTTAAAGTGTGCAGCAAGGCGCGAGGCAAAGATGCCTCCGAGGACGGGGCCCTTTGTATGGTTCAGATTTAACCGTCTAGCAACAATAGCGCCCAAGCTGAAAGTAGTATCATGAAACAAGGCATGGCGCAAAATAGAAATATCAGGAGCACTAATGTTCCCACAGTTCCCGCGACCAATTAAGCATCTACAAGCAAACATTGCGAAGTAACATAGAATAGGAAAATGTATGCTAGTGATTCTCGCATTGGAAACTTTCCTCGTTTCCCCTACAGTAGTCGTATCAATAAATCCCTCCACATCATTACGATATGGTTCCTCTATGCTGCCCTCAAAGGGTATCAAACAGACCCGGCAAAAATTATAAAGTGACATCTCCTTATGCTCATCATATAAATAAAATTCCACCGAAGGTGTTGATCTCCTAGCATGGAAATGAAAATTTTGCACAAAGATATTGGTGAGTAAGAGGTACTGTTCACGCTGGTCGTGGAGGAAGGCGGTGAGGCCTGCATTCTCAGCCAAATGATAAAAATCTTCATGAATCCCGACCTCTTTCAAGAACTCATCACAAGGCCATTCACATGGCCGAACCTCCGCAATACGGGGGAGATTATACTTGGGCTTCTTGTTCTCTTCACTTTTCTTATCCTTCGAGCTTCGGCTCGATGAGCCCCTCAAAAATCTCTTCATAGTTTTCTGAAAATTTCTGAAATTTTTAGTAACTTAAAATAAAAGTGAACCATACTCAACAAAATTGATAGCAACTACTCCTACAAGTGCCTAGAGGCCAAATCATGCATTAAAACTACTTTTGACCACATAAATTTGACATGCAAGCTCAAGAACAGGGTCACCTAAGCAGCAAAAATTTGCAATGAATAAAGCACTAGAACAGAAACTAATTGGACCATTGGAGGAGTCACATACCAAAGAACAATCCCCCAAAGTAGTTTTGTGAATGGAGTTTTGAGCAAGGAGATCGAAAATGTCAGCAAGATCAGCAAGAACTCGGGTTTGAGCTGGCTAGTGATTTTTTCTATAGCAAGACGAAGTGTGTGGATGCAAGGATAAGTGGAGGGGACCCACGTGGGGTCCATGAGGCAGGGGGCGCGCCCTCCACCCTCGTGGGCGCGTGGCTGCTCCCCCTGCTGCGTTCTTAGTGCCAGATATTCTCAAATATTCTAGAAAAAATCATATTTAATTTTCAGGGCATTTGGAGAACTTTTATTTTCAGGATATTTTTTTATTGCATGGAAAATACAGAAATCTGACAGAAAAATACTATTTTTGATTTATTTAATATAAATAACAGAAAGTAAAAAGAGGGTACAGAAGGTTGTGCTTTCTAACTTCATCCATCTCATGGTCATCAAAAGGAATCCATTAACAAGGTTGATCAGGTCTTGTTAACAAACTCATTTCGAATAACATGAAACCGAAGAATTTTCGAATAACACTAGGTTACCTCAACGGGGATATGCACATCCCGAACAATAAGAATATCATATTTCTTCTTGACAATAGGAAGAGGAAATTCAAAACCTCCAATAGTAATTGTTGAAAATTTTCCAATAGAGTTGATACTGTGGACTTGAGGTTGTTTCCTCGGAAAGTGTACCGTATGCTCATTACCATTAACATGAAAAGTGACATTGCCTTTATTGCAATCAATAACAGCCCCTACAGTATTCAAAAAGGGTCTTCCAAGAATAATAGACATACTATCATCCTCGGGAATATCAAGAATAACAAAGTCTGTTAAAATAGTAACGTTTGCAACTACAATAGGCACATCCTCACAAATACTGACAGGTATAGCAGTTGATTTATCAGCCATTTGTAAAGATATTTCAGTAGGTGTCAACTTATTCAAATCAAGTCTACGATATAAAGAGAGAGGCATAACACTAACACCGGCTCCAAGATCACATAAAGCAATTTTAACATAGTTTCTTTTAATGGAGCATGGTATAGTTGGTACTCCTGGATCTCCAAGTTTCTTTGGTATTCCACCCTTCAAAGTGTAATTAGCAAGCATGGTGGAAATTTCAGCTTTCGGTATCTTTCTTTTATTAGTAACAATATCCTTCATGTACTTAGCATAAGGGTTCATTTTAAGCACATCAGTCAAATGCATACGCAAAAAGATAGGTCTAATCATTTCAGCAAAGCGCTCAAAATCCTCATCATCCTTTTTCTTGGATGGTTTAGGAGGAAAAGGCATGGGTTTCTGAACCCATGGTTCTTTTTCTTTACCATGCTTACTAGCAACAAAGTCTCTCTTATCAAAACGTTGATTCTTTGATTGTGGGTTATCAAGATCAACAGCTGGTTCAATCTCTACATCATTATCATTGCTAGGTTGAGCATCAACATGAACATCATCATTAACATTATCACTAGGTTCGTGTTCATTACCAGATTGTGTTTCATCATCAGAAATAGAAATGTCATTGGGATTCTCAGGTGTGTCAACAACAGGTTCACTAGAAGCATGCAAAGTCCTATCATTTTTCTTTTTCTTCCTCTTAGTAGGACTAGGTGCATCAACATTAGTTACCTGAGAATCTCGCTTAATTCTCTTAGGATGGCCCTCAGGATACAAAGGTTCTTGAGTCATTTTACCACCTCTAGTCATAACTCTAACATCATTATCATTCTTCTTATTATTTATTTCATTGAGCAAATCATTCTGAGCTTTAATTACTTGTTCTACTTGAGTGGTGACCATAGAAGCATGTTTACTAATAAGTTTAAGTTCACCTTTAACACTAGCCATATAATCACTCAAGTGTTCAAGCATATCAGCATTGTGTTTCAATTGTCTACCAACATAAGCATTGAAATTTTCTTGTTTAACCATAAAGTCATCAAACTCATCCAAGCATTGGCTAGCAAACTTAGTAAATAGAATTTCACATTTATCAAATCTATAGAGATAATTTACCTTTACTACTTGTGTCGAGTTATCAAGACCATGTATTTCTTCAATAGGTGGTAAATTCTTAACATCTTCAGCTTTAATACCTTTTTCTTTCATAGATTTCTTTGCCTCTTGCATATCTTCAGGACTGAGAAATAGAACACCCCTTTTCTTCAGAGTTGGCTTAGGAGTTGGTTCAGGAAGTGTCCAATTATTTTCATTAGTCAACATATTATTCAATAGCAATTCAGCTTGATCAATAGTTCTTTCCCTGAAAACACAACCAGCACAACTATCCAGGTGGTCTCTGGAAGCATCGGTTAGTCCATTATAAAAGATATCAAGTATTTCATTTTTCTTGAGAGGATGATCAGGCAAAGCATTAAGTAATCGTAGAAGCCTCCCCCAAGCTTGTGGGAGATTCTCTTATTCAATTTGCACAAAATTATATATTTCCCTTAAAGCAGCTTGTTTCTTATGAGCGGGGAAATATTTAGCTGAGAAGTAATAAATCATATCCTGGGGACTACGCACACAACCAGAATCAAGAGAATTAAACCATGTTTTAGCATCACCCTTTAATGAGAACGGAAACAACTTAAGGATATAATAATAGCGAGTTTTCTCATCATTAGTGAATAGGGTGGCTATATCATTTAATTTAGTAAGATGTGCCACAACAGTTTCAGATTCATAGCCATAGAAAGGATCAGATTCAACCAAAGTAATTATCTTAGGATCGACAGAGAAATCATAATCCTTATCAGTAATAAAGATAGGTGAAGTAGCAAAAGCAGGGTCATATTTCATTCTAGCATTCAAAGACTTTTCTTTAAGCTTAGCTAATAATTTCTTAAGACCAGATCTATCATTGCAAGCTAAGAAGTCTCTAGCTATTTCTTCATCCATAACATAACCCTCAGGAACAACAGGCAATTCATATCTAGGAGGAGAATCTTCATCATCACTTTCATCAATATTATCAGTTTCAATAATTTCATTCTCTCTAGCCCTAGCAAGTTGTTCATCGAGAAATTCACCTAGTGGCACAGTAGTATCAATCACAGAAGTAGTTTCATCATAAGTATCATGCAAAGCAGAAGTGGCATCATCAATAACATGCGACCTATCAGAATCAATAGCATGTGTAGGTGTCGCAAGTTTACTCAAAACAGAAGGTGAATCAAGTGCAGAGCTAGATGGTAGTTCCTTACCTCCCCTCGTAGTTGAGGGAAAATCTTGTTTCTTTGATCTTTCAAGTTCTTCGTAGTGATAAACAGATATAAATCCCAAGTGACTCAAAGAATAGAGCTATGCTCCCTGGCAACGACGCCAGAAAATAGTCTTGATAACCCACAAGTATAGGGGATCGCAACAGTTTTCGAGGGTAGAGTATTAAACCAAAATTTATTGATTCAACACAAGGGGAGCCAAAGAATATTCTCAAGTATTAGCAGCTGGGTTGTCAATTCAACCACACCTGGAAACTTAATATCTGCAACAAGGTATTTAGTAGCAAAGTAATATGATGATAATGGTAATGGTAGAAAAAGTAATATTTTTGGGTTTTATAGTGATTGTAAAAGTAGCAACGGAAAAGTAAATAAGCGAAGAACTATGTATGAAAAGCTCGTGGGCATTGGATCGGTGATGGAGGATTATGTCGGACACAATCGATCATGCAACAGTTATAACATAGGGTGACATAGAACTAGCTCCAGTTCATCAATGCAATGTAGGCATGTATTCCGAATATAGTCATACGTCCTTATGGAAAAGAAATTGCATGACATCTTTTGTCCTAGACTCCCGTGGTAGCGGGGTCCTATTGGAAACTAAGGGATATTAAGGCCTCCTTTTAATAGAGTACCGGACCAAAGCATTAACACATAGTGAATACATGAACTCCTCAAACTACGGTCATCATTGGTAATGGTCTCGATTATTGTCACTTCGGGGTTAACGGATCATAACACATAATAGGTGACTATAGACTTGCAAGATAGGATCAAGAACTCACATATATTCATGAAAACATAATAGGTTCAGATCTGAAATCATGGCACTCGGGCCCTAGTGACAAGCATTAAGCATAGCAACATCAATCTCCGAACATAGTGGATACTAGGTATCAAACCCTAACAAAACTAACTCGATTACATGATAAATCTCATCCAACCCATCGCCGTCCAGCAAGCCTACGATGGAATTACTCACTCACGACGGTGAGCATCATGAAATTGGTGATGGAGGAAGGGTTGATGATGACAATGGCGACGGATTTCCCTCTTCGGAGCCCCGAACGGACTCCAGATCAGCCCTCCTGAGAGAGTTTAGGGCTTGGCGGCGGCTCCATATCGTAAAACGTGATGAATCCTTCTCTCTGATTTTTTTTCTCCTCGAACTTGAATATATGGAGTTGGAGTTGAGGTCGATGGAGTGTCAGGGGGCCCACGAGACAACGGGCATGGCCAGGGGGGTAGGCGTGCCCCCACCCTCGTGGACAGGGTGTGGGCCCCCTGACGTGGATTATTCTTCCAGTATTATTTATATATTCCAAAAATAATCTCCGTTGATTTTCAGGTCATTCCGAGAACTTTTATTTCTGCACAAAAATAACACCATGGAAATTCTGCTGAAAACAGCGTCAGTCCGGGTTAGTTCCATTCAAATCATGCAAGTTAGAGTCCAAAACATGGGCAAAGTGTTTGGAAAAGTAGATACGACGGAGACGTATCACACAGCAGTTGTCCGTTTCGCAGCGGCGACCTTATACCTGATGGAGGCCGCCCACGACCATGTCGAGGCCGCTCATGCCCAGCTCTTGGCGGTCACTGCACAAAATGAATGAAGCTTCTCCAACAACGGTCGGCAACCCACGGCCGAAGAGCTGGCAATCGCCGAGAGCGTTCGAGCAGCCGTTCGTTTCTCCGTCGCATATCTTGCAACGACGGAGCCCGTCCAAGCCCGGATCGCATCCGCCCATGCCCAGCTCGTGGCGGCCTTTTCCAAAGAGATGGCAGACGCGGATGGTGAGATGCTTGCCAAGTATGGTGCGATGGATGCCATGGAGCCCCTTCCCCAGGAGACCGTTAGGCGCGAGCTGGACATGGAGGCGGCGGCGGAGATCAACGAGCACTAGCCGTAGTAGTACTCTTTGTTTTGTTTAATTAAGAGCGCCGGTCTTTAATTTGCGAGAGTAATGTTTAGTTCAGCTAGCTCTGTTTAATTGCTGAACTTGCTCGATTAAGAAGTGTGGGTGTGCTGTAGTCTCCTTTGTGTACCCAAATTATGCAATGACGTGGATGACCACTGTAACCATGGAAATTCGAACCAAATTTTTTTACGTTCAAACTCATCACACATGGGTTAAGCTATCTGAATTGTTTGTGATGTTCACATATCGTACATGGTTCGGAATAAGGGACCGTGTCTGATGACGCTTTGCGCGCTAGTTTTTTCGCTGAAGCAATTCCAAATTTTCGGCTTCCACGGAAATATCTACCTCCCCGCCCCCTCCCCCTTAGCAAAAGCCACATTTCCCCTGTTTCCACCTTCCTTTCCAAGTTGAAATCTTCACTCCTTGCTTGCAGTGCCCCCTCCTCGTCGACGACCCTCCTTCATGCTACTCGGTCTCGTCTATCCAAGCGGGTAATCCACACCCGACCCCCATCCTCCTCCTCCTTCCACATCCCACATGCCCTGACCGCCGACGCGCGCGCGACACCTTCCACCTAAATCACCGACCCCTCCACCAAATAAGCGCGGCCCTAAGCCATGGTGCATGCAGTATAGCCAGGATCTCAAGGAGCATTTGGCAGCAGAGAAGCAAATCACGGCCACATGCGCGGATGAGGTCGCTATGGCTGCCATTCATGCTGACCCCCACATCTTGGAGGAGCACCTTGCCATTTGGTAGCTACGCCAGTTAAGCATGCTCGGTTTACCCGTTGCGTGTGCTGCTCCTGCCTTTCCTTCACAAATTATAGTGAATTGTGCTATCTAATTTTAGCATGCAATCTGTTGCTCTAGTGTATATGTTCTATATGTCTTGCAGTGTGGTGCTCACTTATTAACTATTTTTTAATTAGTTATCGTCTTCACTTAACTGTTTGGTTCAATTCTGCAAATGTGATGTTCAATTCTTCAGGCTCCAATTTTGTATTGTCTTCCATGTGAGAAATAAATCGAATTTATCTCTAAAAAATACATGAGAAACAAATACAATTGTTGTATTTCCAAGTTGTCAAGCATGCTTGGTTTGGTTATACATTGTGCAATGTGGTGCTCAGTTAACGTTTGGTTCATTTGTGTTGTGGTGTTTAGTTAACTGTTTGGTTCAATTCTGCAATGTGATGTTCAATAGTTGTGGGTGCATTATGTTATTGTATACCATGTGAGGAATAAATTGAATTTGGTTGTAGTAAATACATGAGAAATAAATACAATTGCTACAATTGGTTGTAGTTAACTGTTTGGTTAACTGTCTGATCTTCTATTAGGAGTATGTTATATTGTGCAATGTGGTGCTCAGTTAATGTTGGTTCATTTGTTGTGGTGTTTAGTTAATTGCTTGGTTCAATTCTGCAATGCAATGTCCAATTGTCGTGGGTAGAATTTTGTATTGTTGTGCGTGTGAGGAATAAATCGAATTTGGCTGCACTTAATACATGAGAAACATATACAAGTGCTATATTTCCTAGTTCTTAATCATGCTTGGTTTGAATAAATGGGTTTTCCATGTGGCTTGAATTAATCTGATGAACTGCAATGTGCTTATTTTTCATTAACATATTTTACTGATAGCATGCGAACCCTTACTTAACCTGATGACTAACTACCATATATGTGTTGCAAGGAAACAATGGGAAGCACCAAGGTTTACAATCGAGGTTAGCACGTGCATGGTTCGTTGTCTAATAGCACATTATTGTGCAATTGCAGGAACCATTCTAATATTTTGGTTTTTAACAATTTGGTCTTGCACATGTAGGTCCTGCTGTCAGAGGTTTTGATCCACTGTTCAACCCTTTTTTGCATATGGGGAAATGAGTTGTCCATGAATATCAATCAAATTAAGAAACTCAGAAAGATTGTTAGGATAAAGAAATTAGCGACAAAAAACAATAAGATCTTTGTCTGCACAATGAAGAAGACATTAGTTCACTATAATATGGTACTAACTATTATACCTTGCCTTTTTTTATTCCTTTGCCCCATTTCCAATATAGAGAAGATATTTATGCACATCCTTGTTTTCAGGCCTTTCCAAAGCAGTTCACTAATGATTACCTCTCAACCCACATCTATGGTCAGGAGGCAAGGAAGGTTTTCATACATCACCAACGGTTCAATATTGAAGTATTCCTGAAGAGGACGAAGGACGGACGGTCAATCATCCATAGACACTGGCCTAAAGTTGCAAAGACCTTCAACATGAATGAAGGCTCAATATTCGCCTTCCGCTTCAGCAGTTTTCCAGATGAGATGCATCTATCTATATACCATCTATGATGCTAATTTCGAAAGGTTATACATGTTGCATGTGAAATTTGGTGTTGGTGCAGATGTGTAATGGGGTAGCTGAGTGCTGAAGCTGTATCATGTTGTACTCTCATGCATTTCAATTATGAAATTCTGCTTCCTTAATATGGAAATGAAATATATTATGTGCTTAATATGAATGTCAATTAGATTAATAAATGGATTATTAATAATAGGGTAATTATCCTGCTAATGGCGAATTAGCCTGCTAATTGGGTTTTGCTGTTGCAAACGGTTGTTGAAAAAATACTGTGGGCGATGACCTTAGGCAACACACACAGTTTCTAGGAATAAACCGTGTTGGATCAATGAACAATCACACACGACTTTCTCTTAAAAACTGTTTGCATTAGGCCACCTTGCGCAAACGTTTACCACATAAAAACTGTGTGTGATGGACAGCCTTTGCCACACAGTTTCTTCTACGGACTGTGTGTGATACATTCAATAACGCAAACAATTTAACGGAAAAAATTCTGTGTGATGTACCTGTGAACGAAAACGTTTTCCTTGGAGCGACTGTGTGGGATGTACATACGAACGGAAACGTTTAGCGGGGACTAACTGTGTGGGATGTACTTGCGGCCGGAGACAATTTCACCGTATAATTGTATTTTTTAGCTCTATTGTATGTATTTCCGTATTTGAGCACTCGTCGGTCGCACACGACCTCATTTTGCCGAGCGTGTGTGCCAGGAGGGCATATCCCTGATTGTTTCTAGGCCGTGTGGGAAGGACCCCCCTATCGCCCACACTCATTAGGCGATGGTTCCAAATGCCATCGTGGAAAGGGGTTAAAAACCGTTTGTATAGGACAAATGCGTACCAGTGACGTGAGACTATTCTTGCTAATGATTTTGCAAAATAAGAGGAGATGGGTGGCCTAAACATCGGTGCCACCTATCCGGAGATAGCTTGGTGGCACTGAGCATGTGCTTCTTGACATTGGACCCCGTGTGCCTAACTGGGTAGAGTCCTCTTCTACCCCTGCCTTGAAGGAGCATCTTCTTCGTTCCCCGTTCCTTGACAAGAAAAGAATAGGGATGAATTTCAACAAAAGAATCATTATCAACAGCAAGGCGGCTAGCGGAAATTAGACTTTTTATGGCTTGAGGTACATGAAGAATGTTGTTTTGGATGAAGATCACGGTCAGGAGTGTGAATAGCTGAATGACCAATGCGTTTAATAACCATACCTGATCCACTAGCAGTATGAATCTGCTCGTTCCCAGTGTAGCGGTCATGCACGGTCAGCTTTTCCAGATCTCCCGTGATGTGGTCGGTAGCACCATGTCCAAGTACCAGTTGGTGTCCACCCCATACTATGGTGCAGCAAGGTTGGCCAACTTCTCCTCCACACCTTGGTAGGATTCGTCGTAGCGCTTCCAGCACTTCCAGGCTAAGTGGCCCATCTTGCCACGGATCTGGCACTGGACCCTAGAGGCGGAGGCATATGGTTGTTGTTGTAGTTGCCCCTGCCACCGCCGTTGTTGCCGTTGTGTCCGCCGCCGCCGCCGCGACCTCCTGGTTTGGAGTAGCCATCGCGGTCACCACCATTCCTGCCTTGTTTGTGGCTGCGATCACCACCGCCACCGCCGTGTCTGCGGCCTCAAGTAGCGGCATTGGCAAAGGATTGCGACCCTCCGCCCCGAAGATTTAGCCTCGTTTCGAAGCTTAGCAGTTGTGAAAACAGCTCGGCCACGATCACCGGCTCCTCCCGGGAACACATGGTGGACACCACCGGGTCGAAATCTTCATCGAGCCCGGCCAAGATGTGGGAGACGATGTCGTCCTCGTCCACCCACTTCCCTATGGTGATCAGTTCGTCGCAGAGGGACTTGATCTTCCCGATGTAGTCGGTGATGGAGGAGTTGCCCTTCTGCAGGTTGGCGAGGGCGATCCGAACGTTGCTGCTCTGGGAACGGGTGTGAGATGCAAGCATCCCTTCAATAGTGTTACAGAGCTCAGCCGAGGTGTGGCACGAAGCGACCTGGATGGCTATCTCACAAGGAAGTTTCGTCGAGAGATAGGAGAAGACTTGTTGGTCTTGTGCATACCAGGTTTGGAACTCAGGGTTCGGCACCTTCGCCATCGTCTTGCCATCAGATGAGGTCACGTCGATCTGCATGGGTGGTGGTGGCTGCTCGACGTCGAGGTACTTGGCCATATGCGCTCCCCGGATGGCCGAGGGCACCGTCGCTTGCCATAGCGCTTGGTTGCCCTTCGTGAACTTCTCGATGGTGGCGTGAACAAATGGCGAGGATGGGAAGGAACTTGAAGACACTACCATGGATGAGCTCGGGGATGGCTCTGATTACCATGAAAGAACTAGAGATGTGGAAGCATATGCATCATCACAGGGACGCGTGCGTGTGATACGACTCCAACGTATCTATAATTTTTGATTGTTCCATGTTGTTATATTATCAATCTTGGATGTTTTATAGTCATTTTATATCATTTTTTGGTACTAACCTATTGACATAGTGCCAAGTGTCAGTTGTTGTTTTCTGCATGTTTTTTACATCGCAGGAAATCAATACCAAACAGAGTCCAAATGCAGCGAAACTTTTTGGAGATTGTTTTTGGACCAGAAGACAACCAATGGGCCGAAGAAGCACCTAGGGGTGCTCCGAGGGGAGCACAACCCACCAGGGCGCACTAGGAGGCCCAGGCGCGCCCTAGTGGGTTGTGCCCACCTCGGGTGCCCCCTGAACCGCCTCTTTGCTCTATAAATACCCCAATATTCCAGAAACCCTAGGGGAGTTGACGAAAATCAATTCCAGTCGCCGCAGAGTCCAGAACCACCAGATCCAATCTAGACACCATCACGGAGGGGTTCACCACTTCCATTGGTGCCTCTCCGATGATGCGTGAGTAGTTCTTTGTGGACCTTCGGGTCCGTAGTTAGTAGCTAGATGGCGTCCTCTCTCTCATTTGATTCTCAATATAATGGCCTCTTGGAGATCCATATCATATAACTCTTTTTGCGGTGTGTTTGTTGGGATCGGATGAAATTTGAGTTTACGATCATATCTATCTTTTTATCCATGAAAGTTATTTGAATCTTCTTTGATCTCTTATATGCATGATTTCTTATAGCCTCGTATTTCTCCTCCGATATTTGGGTTTTGTTTGGCCAACTTTATCTGTTTATCTTGCAATGGGAAGAGGTGCTTTGTAGTGGGTTCGATCTTACGGTGCTTGATCCCAGTGACAGAAGGGGAACCGACACGTATGTATCGTTGCTACTAAGGATAAAGCGATGGGTCTATCTCTACATATTAGATCTTGTCTACATCATGTGATCATTATTATTGCATTACTCCATTTCTCCCTGAACTTAATACACTATATGCATGCTGGATAGCAGTCGATGTGTAAAGTAATAGTAGTAGATGCAGACAAGAGTCGATATGCGAATCTTGGACATGATGCCTATATAATGATCATTGCCTAGATATCGTCATGATTATATGAAGTTCTATCAATTTCCCAATAGTAATTCATTTACCCATCGCTTGCTATTTTTCTCGAGAGAAGCCACTAGTGAAACCTACGGCCCCCGGGTCTCTTTCTCATATTATTTAGCCTTCACAATCTATTTTATTTGCCTTTTATTTTTATACCTATTATACCTTGTTGCAATTTTCTCATATTTTTGAGCTTCCAGTCATGAAGAACCCTAAAATTAAAAAGTTGGCCACGCTCGTTCTTATGAACGAGTTTGACTAGATAATACGGGAAGCTAGGGAAATCATTGACTTTTCTGGTATGAATCGTGAAAAGCCCGTGATAGATGAAATTCTTTACAATAGCGATTATGCGTTAAGACATATGCTTGGGGATAATAAAATCTTTGATGAGAATCTTAAAAAGGTAGTACCATTCTAGATGTAATCCAACAAGTTTTCAATAATGTTAATCAACATTACTCTTGGATTGTTGCCGGAAATCAACGTGGTTATGATAATGGGCAACTTAATAATGCTAAGGTTTCTATGGATAATATGTTTTATGTTGTTTTTACAAAAACCCATGATGAAAACACCTCTAAAGGAATTAAGAAGAAGGATGACAAAACTTAGATCCTTGCTTTATGCCTAGCTAAGGGCGTAAAACTATAGCGCTTGTTGGTAGGCAACCTAATGAATAAAATTTATTTTTTCTTTTTTGCTTTCTGTTCTTGAGTGCTTGCACAATTATGCTACTGTTATAATTGTGTTTTTTGTGTTTTAATTAGTGTTTGTGCCAAGTAAAGCCTTTAGGATCTTCTTGGGTGATAGTTGTTTGATCTTGCTGAAAAACAAAAACTTCTGCGCTCACGAAAACAATTCTCATTTTTAATTAGAGCGTGATAAAATACCAATCTTTTTTGCAGAAGATTAATATACAAATTGCCCAGGTCTTCCTAATTTTTTAGATTTTTATGTTAGATCTTACGACGCTTGATCCCAGTGGCAGAAGGGGAACTGACACGTATGTATCGTTGCTACTAAGGATAAAATGATGGGGTCTATCTCTACATAGATAGATCTTGTCTCCATCATGTCATCGTTCTTATTGCATTGCTCCATTTCTCCATGAACTTAATACACTAGATGCATGCTAGACAACGGTCGATGTGTGGAGTAATAGTAGTAGATGCAGGCATGACTCGGTCTACTAATCTTGGACATGATGCCTACATAGTGATCATTGCCTGGATAACGTCATGATTATATGAAGTTGTATCAGTTGCCCAACAGTAATTCGTTTACCCACCGTTAGCTATTTTTCTCGAGAGAAGCTACTGGTGAAACCTACGGGCCCCGGTTCTCTTTCTCATATTGTTTGCCTTCGCGGTCTATTTTATTTTCTTTTTATTTTCATATATATTAAACCAAAAAATACAAAAATACCTTGCTGCAATTTATTCTTATTTATTTTATCTTGCATCCAATCTATCAATCTACTACAATTTATTCACGTCTGTTTTGCCAATTTCTGGCACCCTTACCCGAAAGAGATTGACAACCCCTTTAATATGTCTGTCGGTGTTCTGGGAACGAGGGTCCCCAGACTTGCCTGCCTCCGGCCCATGGCGTGGTTCTGCGAGCGTGCCCGTACGACCCACCTTCACCAGGAAGGACTCAAGACCCTCGCGAGGGGCCAAGCCTCGCGAGGCGAGCGACACAAAACCTCCTCAGGGGCGGCCTCACCAGTCTGGCTCACAAGGGGTGGAGAGTTCAAGGCCAAGCGAACCTTGCGAGGTTCTAGTGACGTGAGCCATGACGACCAAGACCAGGCGGGCGCCAGCATGCACAATGTCCTTATTTCCTCTTCGATGCTAAGGAAGTAGGCGCAGGCGTGGAGTACCGAGGCGTCAAGGAAAGGTTTCCATATTAGTGCAACAATACCAAGACCAGAAGGACGGCAAGACGGAGGTCACCGTGGAGCCCAAGACGGCGTCACCACCAGAGCCTTTGGCAGGCGAAGACTACTTTTGTCAGGATAAGCTGTACTAGATGTCCCCTTTCAAATTGGCCGCTGTTGGCTGCCTTCCCGCTCAATATTTGGGAAGAGGACCAGGGCCCCTATAAATAGGACTAGCCACCACCGTAGCTAGGGGATCGATCTATCGGTCTGGCCAAGAGAGACCAGGACAACCACAAGTTCACCAAGCACAAGCACACCTCTCCTCAGGAGGCTGTTCTCCCCTTGTACCATTCACCCTCAACCCAAGAGACAGTCCACCACACCACACTGGAGTAGGGTATTACACCATAACGGTGGCCCAAACCAGTATAAATCTTGTGTCCTTTGTGTTGCGAGTTCGTCGAGTTAGTTCGTAAGATCTTAGCTGAGTTAGGGCGTGGATCGGTAGGGGGAGATCTTCGCACGCACCCAAGTGTTCGAACCTTGAGGGTTTTGCCGGAACCCGTGATCCGACATTTGGCACGCCAGGTAGGTGTGCGCCGAAGCTTCCCTTTCGTCGCTCCGCATCCTGTTGTCTCATCGTCTCCATGTCGGACGCTCGCCGCGCTCGCGCTGAGCGCCGGGCTGCCCTCCCTACCCATGTTGCTCAGACGGCTCCCGTCAGCGGGCCGCCCCATCGTTCTCCATCGCCTGCCGCCAACGCCGCCACCGGCCCGGCGGGGAATGAGTAGCAAGCATCCTCGCTGCACCCCTTAGTGCAGCAGGACGGCCGCACTGCCACTCCATCGCTGACCCCGGCTGGTTCGTCGTCCCATGCTCGTCACGCTCCCGTGGATGCGCAGGCCGCTCTGTGCATGGCGCGCGAGCTCCTGCGCTATCGCCCAATCGACGACCTCTACAAGGACTGTCTCGACCGCATCACCGAGCTTGTCAGCGCCGCAGGGGGCTCCCCTACTGCTACCTCTTGAGCACTGCGTTGGGTTTCCCTTGAAGAGGAAAGGGTGATGCAGTAAAGCAGCATCAGTATTTCCCTCAGTTTTGAGAACCAAGGTATCAATCCAGTAGGAGACCACGCGTGAGTCACCTTGTACCTACACAAACAAATAAGAACCTCACAACCAATGTGATAAAGGGGTTGTCAATCCCTTCACGACCACTTGCGAGAGTGAGATCTGATAGAGATAATAATAATAAGATAATTTTTTTGGTATTTTTATGATATAGATTGAAAGTAAAGATTGCAAAATAAAATAGATTGGAAACTTGTATGATGGAGAATAGACCCAGGCCCCATAGGTTTCGCAAGTGGCTTCTCTCAAGATAGCATAAGTATTATGGTGGGTAAACAAATTACTGTTGAGCAATTGATAGAAAAGCGAATAATTATGAGAATATCTAGGCATGATCATGTATATAGGCATCACATCCGCGACAAGTAGACCGAAACGATTCTGCATCTACTACTATTACTCCACACATCGACCGCTATCCAGCATGCATCTAGAGTATTAAGTTCATAAGAACAAAGTAACGCCTTAAGCAAGATGACATGATGTAGAGGGATAAACTCATGCAATATGATATAAACCTCATCTTTTTATCCTCGATGGCAACAATACAATACGTGTCATTTCCCCTACTGTCACTGGGATCGAGCACCGCAAGATTGAACCCAAAGCTAAGCACTTCTCCCATTGCAAGAAAGATCAATATAGTAGGGCAAACCAAACTGATAATTCGAAGAGACTTGCAAAGATAAACCAATCATGCATAAAAGAATTCAGAGAAGAATCAAATATTATTCATAGATAATTTGGATCATAAACCCACAATTCATTGGATCTCGACAAACACACCGCAAAAGAAGATTACATCGAATAGATCTCCAAGAGAATCAAGGAGAACTTTGTATTGAGATCCAAAGAGAGTGAAGAAGCCATCTAGCTACTAGCTATGGACTCGAAGGTCTGAAGTAAACTACTCACACATCACCGGAGAGGCCATGGAGTTGATGTAGAGGCCCTCCATGATCAATGCCCCCTCCGACGGAGCTCCGGAAAAGGCCCCAAGATGGGATCTCTCGGGTACAGAAGGTTACAACGGTGGAATTAGGTTTTCGTGGTGCTCCTGGATGTTTGCAGGGTACGTGGACTTATATAGGAGGAAGAAGTAGGTCGGTGGAGCAACGAGGGGCCCACGAGGGTGGAGGGCGCGCCCCCTACCTCGTGGCCTCCTTGATTGTTTCTTGACGCCCACTCCAAGTCTCCTGGATCACGTTTATTGAGAAAGTCACGTTCCCAAAGGTTTCATTCCATTTGGACTTCATTTGATATTCCTTTTCTGCGAAACACTGAAATAGGCAAAAAACAACAATTTGGGCTGGGCCTCCGGTTAATAGGTTAGTCCCAAGAATGATATAAAAGTGTAAAATAAATCCCATTAACATCCAAAACAAATAATATAATAGCATGGAGCAATCAAAAACTATAGATACGCTGGGGACGTATCACCTGCGCCGTCCCACTCGCCACCTCGCCCTCCGCCAGCCGCGGGCAGCGTGGCCCACGAAGCGCTTCCACCACCTCTACCCCAAGATGGAGTCTTGGCGCCCACGCGCGCAGCCCCACGGCACGACCTGCCACGTCCGGCGCCCGCGCAAGAAGAAAGAAGATGCCAACAAGTCCCTCGGCCGCAAGAAAACGCCCCCGCGCTCCCTGCGCCAGCACGGCAAAACCACGTGCCGCCTGTGGCAGCGGTGCGCGGACCTCATCAAGGACAAGTTCTCTACCAGCGCAGATTCCCGGTGACCATGGCAGGCTGCCGCGCCTTCACGCCTGAGCTACGTAGCGTCGCTTGGCCGGGCAAGTTCAAGCTGGATCTGCCACCTCGCTACGACGGCAACCCCGACTCCGCGGAGTTCCTGCAGCTCTACGAGTGTCGGGGGTTGGGTGCACCATATGCCAACGAATGGCTTATCATGGTGGGAACGAATAGAACTTCACATGTGCCTGGAAGCGGGATGAGGCATAGACACGAACACCGGCATACTTTACCCAGGTTCGGGGCTCTCCTAGGAGATAACACCCCTAGTCCTGCTCTGCGAGGTCTCCGCATGATCACTAAGGCACTAGTGAGTACAATGGTGCTCCTCGAATTGTATGCTAGAGGTAGAAGAAGGCAGGCACGCTCTCTCCTTCCTCTAGGTATGAGTCTAGTTCTAACAGGTTCGGCACCCTTTGCATGGGTGCCCTGGGGGGTTTATATAGTCCTACCCCCCAGGGGTACAATGGTAATCTCGCCAGGTGTAGGACCCAGCTGTCAGTGTCTCTGGTCGCCGGCTTCTCCGCCGGCTGCTGGGCTCACCGACTGGTCCAGCACGGAGCCGACAGGCCGCTCCCGCCTCTCGCGGGTCTTGCCGGCGGCTGGTTACTGTAGCCGTGGTGCTAATGATGCATGCTTGCTCAGGGGAGCGTGGCTACAGTCTCGCCGCCTGGTGGGAGATCATTGTAGCCACCCCGGGTCTCGTCTGGTTAATGGTTCGCAGACCTCGAGGGAGGAACGGGCCGCCTGCCAGGAGCCGGCCACCCTCAGGTCCGACTGGTCAGGCCTCCATCGACTCCCGGGCTTTCGCTGCCCAGTAGGGCCTGACGCCTGCAGGCCGTACCGACAGGTCGTCACGGGAACAGGGCCTTGCCTGCCAGCAGGGACGTTAGGGATGGAGTGGCAGCAGTGCCACGTACACGCAGAGATATCCGTCTGTACGGA
The DNA here is from genome assembly GCF_018294505.1 of Triticum aestivum. Lineage (NCBI taxonomy): Eukaryota > Viridiplantae > Streptophyta > Magnoliopsida > Poales > Poaceae > Triticum > Triticum aestivum. The sequence continues at coordinate 156,546,492 of NC_057812.1, read as the reverse complement.
GCACTGTGGCCACGCCTGGCCCTAGATATGAGGGGGGATGGGCTACACTATAGCCTCACCCCATCTCGTTTTCTTAAATGGGAGCACAAACTCCGAGGGCGCGGTGGGCCGCCTGCTAGGAGCCGGCCTCTCTGGAGGCTGCCCACAGGAAGTCGACCTGTCTTGGAGCCGCCTTCTTGAACTCGGCCACCTTCCGGCAGTCGGCCGCTTGGGACAGCCAGCCACCAGAAGGCGGCACTTCTTCTTCGTGCCTTTGAGGGGCGCAGCCAACCCCGATATCTTGAAAGGCAAAGGGACTCGGGTTAGGCTACCCGTGGCCCATTACTTTGACAGTAGTCCCCGAAGCTGGTGAGGCGTCACAGCTGAATAGTCGAGAAGCCTCAACAGTTTCCTTCTCTGAGTGCTCTAGTCTTGAAGCTTCATCCGACTCCCAGCGCGCCACATGGAGGGAGTCGGCCATGGCCAGTCGGACTTGACCGAAAACTTCGAACACAACGGCGGGAACCAAGTGGCGTACTAGCGAAGCCTCCAGGCCCGCTGCCCGCTGTGGGCATGCCACTTGGCACCAACCAACCGGGCCAGCCTGCCAGCCCATGCGCATGATGGGACGCGACAGCAGGCTGGGCCCGCCACTACCGAGCCTCGGCACGTGAGCGGATCCGCTGCGGCCGAGGCGGCCGGTTAAGCTTCTCCGCGGCGCAATAAAATGGGGGGACGTGGGGTCGTGGGAACAGTTAATCCCATGATCCCACGCTCGCCCCCTCGGCTTCATAGCCCGACGACTATAAGTAGGGGGGAAGGGAAGCGACGGAGCACGCGTGCCCTCCTGCCCCTACTCTTGCCTCTTTATTCCCCCTCTCGCCGCAGCACCCTCGGGCTCCACCGGAGTGCTGCAGCCGTCCGCTTCCGTCGAGCTCTTCCGCCCCGAGCCCTTCTCGGCCCTGCTTCAATCCCAGCTCCCCTGCCGCGCCATTTGCCTCGCCAAGCTCTTCATGGCGCGTGAGCGGGGAGGAGACTGGGACGAGTCGAACATCAACGACGACCACATCGCCTTCCTCCATGACACGCGATGCCTTCCCGGCGCTGGCTACATGAAGGCGCGTGTGCCTCCCGAGGGGGAGATTTTGCCGGCACCGGGGGAGGGCGAGCGGGTCGTCTTCCGTTCGCACTTCATCAGCGGCTTCGGCCTGCCGGCGAGCGGCTTCCTCCGCTTGTTCCTCGACTTCTACCATCTCCAACCTCACCACATCACGCCCAATACCGTGATGCTTCTCTCCGCTTTCATCACGATGTGCGAAGGCTACCTCGGCATTCTCCCCACCATTGAGTTGTGGGGAGCATTCTTCTACACCAAGTTGGGCACCTTAGTCCGAGAGGTGGCTGCTCAGTGCGGTGCCTTCATCGGCGTGTGCCGTCCATCCCCAAGGAACGCCTTCCCCTCCATCAAGCTGCCACAGTCGATCAAGATGTGGCAGCAATCTTACTTCTATGTGGAGAACGTCGACCCGGCCGTCGACTTCATCAACCTGCCATCCTACGAAGCCAGTCCACCGGCTGAGCCTCGGGCCAACTGGGGCTACAAGCCGAAGCCGGCATCACCATACGGTTTTGCCGCCATCAATCAACTCCGGGCGCTGGTCAAAGCTGAAGGCCTCAAAGCGTCCGACTTGCTGGTCTCCTTTGTCGCGCGCCGGGTTCTCCCGCTCCAAGGCCGGCCTCACTTGATCTGCCGGATGAGCGGGCACCGCGACCCGTGTCGGCTGAGCACCAAGGAGATGCCGGCGGCCGAGGTGGCAAACTTGGTGAACGAGATCTCCGACCTCAAGCTGGACGGGTCCTGGCAGTTTGACAAGCAGCCGTACTCCCGCATGGATCCGCCGCCTGCGGTAAGCTCTTCAACCTTTCCCCTCTTTCGTGCTTTATCTGGATTCCGTCTTGTTGATTCAACCAGCTGGCCTCTTTCTTTTTTTGAAATAGATCTACATGACCGAGGCGACGGCCTCCATTGTGGGGGCGGGATGCCCTACTACCGGACCGAGCTGTAAGCGACGTGGACGACCCCGACTTGGGGGCGGCCGCCTTGGAAAATGATGCCACAGGCAGCGTCTACGGAGCAGGCGGCTCCGAAGAAGCGGTCGATGTCGAGTCGTGGCCGGATGACTTAGAGGAGGAGGAAGAGCCGCGCCCTTAACAAGGCGCCGGCAAGGCGGACGCGGGCCCCTCCACCGAGCCGACTGCCCGAGGCGGTACGTGAAAGCGTAAACAGGGCGCCGCCTTGTTCGGCAGCATGCTGAAGAAGGCCAAGAATCCGAGCGCCGCGACCAGGCGGAAGGAAGCCGCCGCGAAGGTGGCCAAGTTCCAAAAACTCCCAAAGGCGCATCCCATGGTGTCGGCATAAGTATCTTTTTCTCGTGCCTTCCTTTCTTGTTGATTTTATCTTAGCTTCTTCTCCTTGTCTTCTTGATTTAGGGCTCCGCTCTCGCTCGAGAAATCGGCCGCCGCCTCCGTTATCGGGTCAGCGGAGGCCTCCACCACCAGCCGGTGAATCGATCCCGTGGCCGACCTCCGGGACGCGCAGGAGCGAAACGCGCATGAGGCGCGTGGGGAACAGGAGGCCGCCCGCCGGGAGAAGGCAGAGGCAGACAAGGCGAAGGCCGCCGCTCTGAAGAAGCTGGCGGAGGCCAAGGCCAATGCCGCCGTGAAGAAGCGGCTTGAAGAAACCGCACGCCGCCAGGAGGCGCTCTTCGTCGTCCCGCTGAACTGCGCACCACCACCGCCAGAGTTTGTTGCACCGACTGGGGGTGCCAGCGATGACCACTCGGTCATGGAGAGGGAAGGCAGCGACGTCGTCATGCCGGACGTAGTCGTGCCTCCAGCATCGCCATCCGAGGGAGCGCAGGACAAGCAGTTGGCTGACCCGCCAACGCCACTAGCCGAAAGCGAAATGGTGACGGCCCCAACTCCTGAGGTCTGCACACCATCACACTGCCGATCTGTAAAGGCGACTTCGGCTCCGCGCCCGCTGGAAGTTGGCACCGTGAGCTCTTTGATCCCAGATGCCGAGGCGACCAGCGCCGCACCTGCCAACTGGGTGCGAGGAGGCGGGACAGGCCCTTTGAACCAGGCGATCCTGGACATCCAAGGAAAACTTCGAGCCGAAGCCAACGCCCTGAAGAGGTGCAGCCAGGCATTCCTGGAGTCGCGAGCAGCCATTTGGGTATGCTTCTTCATCTTTGACTCTTGCATTTTTTGTACTTCTCTGTGGGGGCACACGAGCGCACCCACTGGGTTTAGTCCTCGTGCTTCAGGGCAACTACTGAGCAGGCGGGTTGGAGCTTTATTTGGCGAGCTCCGAGTACTGACTTCATCTGCTATCTTCTTTATAGGACTATCACAACCTCCGCGTAGTCGCCTTCAACTCTAACGTCCGAGAGCTGGACCGACGGGACGTCAACTTGTCACAGAGCCGGAGTAAGTCCTTGTTTACTTTTTCTGTGGGGGTGCGCTGGCGCACCCGCGGGCTGTAGTCCCCAAGATTCGGGTCGACTACTGAGCAGTCAGGTCGGATCTCCCCGGCAACTGTTCTTCTTTTCCGTTGGCTGCTGATGCCTTTTCCTTTCTCCCCTCTTGCAGAGGCCAACTCTACCCTTCAGCAGCAGCTTGGTGAAGCCGAGACCGCCTTGAGCGCCAAGGAGGAGTGCAGCAAGATGGCCGAAGAGTGTGACCGGCTGGCCACGCAGGTGGCGGAGCTTCTCAAGATGGCTCAGAAAGAGGCGGAGGTGAAGGAGTCTGGTCTCCTTGACGAGTTCGAGACTGAACGCTCCGCTTGGACTGATAAGGAGGCAATGCTAACTGCCGGCTTAGGCGAGATCGAAGACATGGTTGACGGTAAACTTCTTCCTTCCTCTATCTTTGATTTGCCGGCTGCTGACCAGGCCAGCTTCTGGCTTCCGGCTTTTGCCTCACTTGCTTTCTGCTCGTGCAGACTTCTTCCCTGGCCACTCCGGCGTCGCCAACCAGGCCATCGAGGCCTATCGCGAGGAACAGAGGGTGGAAGGAGCGCAGATTGCTGCCGACGCCCCCTGATTCCTTAGTAAGCAGCTCCTCAGCATCCAGGCCCGCCTTCTGTCGGCTCATCGGAGGCTGCGCCGCCTTCAGTGTGTCGGAGCCCAGGCGATCTCCGCCCTGTGGCCAGACATGTCGGCTCCGCGCACTCCCAGCCGGACCGCCGACTGGCTGGAACTGGCGGTCATCCGTCTTGAGGCTTGGAAGGGCTCCTCAGCCCGGGATGGCGCATGCCGGGCCTTGGAGTTCGTCAAGGCATGGTACCCTGAGCTAGATCTAGCCTAGTTGACCATGTTTCGACTGGAGACCCAGGAGGAGCTGGTGGCGGTGGAGCGTGATCTCACCAAGCAGGCGGCAGCGATCGCCGAGTACACCAACACCAGCGTCTTCTTCCCAGAGATGGCTGAGAATGGTGCCGAGGTGCCACCAGAGTGGTTCGGGCTGAACCCGGAGGATGGTGAGGATTCGGCCAAAGTGATCGACTCCGGCGACGAGGGAGAAGACGAGGAGGAGGAGGAGGAAGGTGAAGAGGAAGCGCCAGAGGTCGAAGCAGACGGCCAGCCTCAGCTCGACCGCGCCTCCAGCAATGAGCCACGCCAAAGCGAGCCGACTTCTGCTGAAGGCAACCAAGCGGAGACTGACCAGCCGACCGCTCCACCAACCGACACCACCGACTCCACCGTTCCGCCGAACCCGTCTGCTGCTCCCTAGGCTGCCAATTTATCTTTGTTTTTACCTGCTTATCAGTCTCAACAAACTTTATTAGCTTCGCACAATTCCACCCGCGGGGTGTATTTCAAACTTCCGTTGAATGTTGGCCAAGGGCCTTTTGTTATGTAAATATTTTTGCCGAGTTCTATCTCTTCTTGCTTTCTGCTCCTTGGCCTTTTTCCTTGGCCGCCATCCCTCGGTTTTCGTCTTGCTAGCCGGACAGCCGCTCTGTGGACTATGGCTGGGTCAAGTACTTAGCCACTTTGGGAATGCAAGTACTTAGCCGACTAGAGCGTTTAGCAATTTAAGTAGGAGCCGGCCGACCGGCTGCGCGGCAGCCGGTCGGTGAGGCGGGGAGCCAGCTTGAACTATGCACCTGCTTTTGGGTCCTTAGCCATTTTTCATGTGGGCACCCTTTCCTGCCTTTGACTCCTGCTTGCCGGGTAGCCGCTCTATGAGCTATGGCTTTGGCAGGAGAGGGCTTAAGTGCCAACACATTACTTGTCCGGCTGCTGGAAGCATTACATAGTACAAGGCGGCGAGCCCCCGGGTCGACTGGTCGAACTCGGTGCCAGGCGGACCAACACATTCATAGGCATAATACTAATCATATATATAAAGGAGGGCAGTCCCTGGGCCGATTGCTGTAGTCCCCGGGCCGTCTGCCGAATTCCCTGCGCCGGCTGCTGGGGTCCTCAATTCGGATCTGACTGCTTCAGGAGGAGCCAGCACGAAGATGGAATCTGACTCTAGTGATGGCTTGATAGACGACTTAAGGAGGCGTTGTAGGGCGACGCCGGCCGGTATTACTTGTCGGGTGGAGCCGATTCATGCCAAGGCATCTGCTTGCTCATTGACATTTCTTGGCACATGTAGGAACTCGCACCCTTCAAAGTATCCGCTGAGTTGCTGGACGAGAAAGCGGTAGCTTGCCATGTTTGCATCTTTGGCGTCCCAGTTGCCTGAAGATTGCTAGACCACCAAGTCAGAGTCTCAATAACACAGGATCCGGTGAATGCCGATTTCCTTGGCAAGTCGGAGCGTGTGAATGAGTGCTTCGTATTCAGCAACATTGTTGGAGGCGGCAAAATGGATTTGCAGCACATTTCTGAGCTTGTCGCCTTTGGGAGAGGTGAGGACGATGCTGGCTCCCAAATCGGTGTGCATCTTGGAACCATCAAAGTGCATCCACCAATGGGTGGAGTCTGGCGCTGGCGGCAGGTACTGGGTCTCGGCCCAGTCGACGAGGAAGTCGGCCAGTGCTTGTGACTTGACGGCGGTGCAAGGCCGGTAGTAGATGGTGTAGGGGGCCAAATCTATGGCCCATTTGGCCACTCGTCCCGAAGCATCTCGGCTTCCAATGATCTCGACAAGAGGAGCATTGCAGACAATAGTGATTGGGTGCTCCTGGAAGTATGGCTTCAGCTTCTTGGCGGCGAAGTGTACGCTGTAGCACATCTTCTAATAGTGCAGGTAGTTCTGCTTGGAGGCGGACAACACCACTTAGGTAATACACCAGCCTCTGGACGGTAGTGCTTTGCCTTCTTCCTTGCGTTCCACAACTATTACTGTGCTGACCACCTGGTTGGTGGTGGTGATGTAGAGAAGCATGGGCTCCTTAGCAGTCGGAGCCGCCAGGACAGGCCGAGTGGTCAGCATCTTCTTGAGCTGGAGAAAAGCTTCATCTGCCTTGTCGTTCCACTCGAAAAAAGTGGTCTCCTTCATGAGCTGGTACAGGGGAAGAGCCTTCTTGCCCAGCCGACTGATGAAACAGCTGATGGATGCCAAGCAGCCGGTGAATTTCTGCACGTCCGGCAGTCGGGTGGGCACCTCCATCCTCTCGATGGCCTTTATCTTCACAGGGTTACACTCTATGCCGCGCTCTGAGACCAGGAAGCCAAGAAGCTGGCCGGCTGGTACTCCAAAGACGCATTTCTCCGGGTTGAGCTTGATCTGAAATCGGCGCAAGTTTTCAAAGGTCTCCTTGAGGTCTTCTAGCTGCGTTTTGCGCTTCTCCGTCTTCACCACAACATCGTACACGTAGACATGGGCGTTTTGCCGAGTTGCTTTAGGAGAAACTTCTGCATGCAATGCTGGAACGTGGCGCCGACATTTCTCAAGCCAAACGTCTTGGTCAGGTAACAGAAGGCTCCGAATGGCGTGATGAAGGCGGTCTTCAGCCTGTCGGCCGGGCTCAACTTGATCTGATGATATCCTGAGTATGCATCCAAAAATCTCAACAACTCGCATCCAGCTGTGGAGTCAATTACTTGGTTGGTTCTTGGCAAAGCAAATGGGTCTTTGGGGAAAGCTTTGTTGAGGCTGGTATAATCAATACACATGCACCACTGCTTATTCTTCTTCAGCACGAGGACTAGGTTGGCTAACCATTCGGGAAAGAACACTTCCATGATGAAGCAGGCTGCTAGAAGCCGGGCTATCTCTTCTCCAACAACTCTTCTCTTATCCTCTGATAGTCGGCAAAAGGGCTGCCTGACTAGCTTAGCATCAGGTCAGACATGTAGCTTGTGCTCGGCAAAATCCGTCAGAACACCCGGCATGTCCTTGGGAGACCATGCAAAGATGTCCTGATTCTCACGGTGGAAATCGACGTGCTCACTTTCCTATTTCGTTTCAAGGTTCGCACCTATGACAACGTGCCTCTCCGGGTGCTCCGGGTCCAAGGGTATCTTCTTTGTCTCTTTGGCTGGCTTGAACAAGCCCTCAGCTTCTGACTCCTCAGGGTTGGGCGACATTTCTGGCAGCTTGCCTGCCATTGCCACAACCTGGTCAAGGAGCCGCTTTTTAGCCGCAATCACGAGGGACTCGGTTAGCCGGCTGCTGTCTGTTGCGTAGGCGGATGACTTCTTGTAGTCCCCAGTTATGGTTAGGATTCCCTTGGTGCTCGGCATCTTCATCTTGAGGTAGGCATAGTGGGCGACCGCCATGAACTTCGCCAGAGCAGGCCGGCCAAGCAGTGCATGATAAGGGCTCTCAAGGTCCACCACCTCAAACCAGACTGACTCTCGGCGAAAGTGCTCTTTGTCTTTGAAGAGGACGTCAATTTGAGTCTTGCCGATTGGTGAGCAGGAAAGGCCAGAAACTATGCCATGGAACACAGTCCGACTGGGCTGAAGCTGCCTTTGTTTGATTCCTAGCTTCTCCATAGTGTCTCCGTACAGGATGTTAATGTTGCTGCCGCCATCTATCAGGACTCGAGAAAAGCGAGCAGCCCGCCTCTCTGTGGCGAAAGTGGCATCCAAAACCAGGGCATAAGAATCGGGATTTGGCATCACCTCCGGGTGGTCAGCTCTGCTCCAGTTGATGGGCTTCTCAGACCAATGCATGAACTCGGGGGCAACTGATGCGATTGCATTTACTTCTTGTTGTCGCTGCCGACTGTTGTGCCTATCGTAGGCCACGCTGGTGAACACGACATAAGCTCCATGCTCTTCAAGGTATTCATCTTGTATGGCGCCGACTGGCCGAACCGCAGCCTGCTGGGGAGTAGGAGGCGGCGGGCCGACAGGCGGAGGAGGCGGGAGCCCATCACCGTTGGCGATCCTGGTGAGCTAGTGGCACTTCCGAGTGGTGTGGTTGGACGGCTTCACTCTGCTATGGAACTTGCAGGGTGCAACGAGAGTCTGCTCGTACGAGAAGGCAGGCAACTAGTTGGTCTTGCCACCCTTCTGATGCTTGGGTGGAGGCTGCCCTTCAGGCTGCTGATCTTCGATTGTTGCCACCTGCCGGCTGGTGGAAGCCGGCAGCGTGGCCTTGCGCTTGTTGTCATTCGGTTGCTGGCGCCGACTCGTATCGCCAGCCAGAGTCCGAGGATCTTGAGGAGACACTTTGCCAGATGTGTCAACCTTGATTTCCGTCTTCGTGGAGGAGTCGGCTATGGCATACTTGTCTGCAATGATCAGTAGTTCGTCGAGGGTCGCCGGCTCATCACAGAGAAGCCGGTGCTTGAGGAGGGTGCCTTATCGGCACCCGGCAGTGAAATACTCGATGGCCTGCACCTCGTGCACGTCCTCGCTAGAGTTGCGTAGCTCGGCCCAGCGTGTGAGGTAGTCACGAGTCGACTCATTGGGACCTTGGAAGCATAAGGAGAGCTGGCGAGGCTTGGGCGGCCGCTTGTACGTGCTGGTGACGTTGCGGATGAAAGCTTCAGTGAGATCAACCCAGCTGTTGATGTTGCGGGGCTTTAGGCTGTTCAGCCACATCCGGGATGTGCCCTGGAGCATGAGCGGAACATACTTCACGGCAACGCGCTTGTTGCTGTTGGCGATGCTAACAGCTATGGAGTAGTCGACCAACCAGTCCTCCGGCTTCACGGAGCCGGTGTACTTGGGCGTATCTCTTGGGAGCGTGAACCCTTTGGGAACAGGCTCATCTCGGATGCGGGGGCCAAAAAAAGGCGGACCCAGCTCATCTTCTTCTTCTAGCACCAGGGATCGGTTGAGGCGGTCGATCCGGTGGCGGGCGTCGTTCTCTCTGACTCCTTCTCGACGACCGAGGCGATCGCCGAGTGTCGGGTGGTCAACAAGCAGAGGGGAAATGCGCATTTCCCTACGGGGAGGGGAAGGCGGACAGTTGTCTCGCCACCGCACAGTTCTTGGGCGGCCGTCTTGGTCGCGCTCGATGGTGATGCGAGTCCGGCTGCGGCTGGCAGCCGGCTCCTTGTCTCTCCTATCGCGGACGCCACCAGTCGGTGTCCGGGATGTCGCGCCTTGGTCCCGGCAAGGAGGCGGATCATCGTTTCGCCGGTTGGGCACTTCAGTGCGGCAACCGGCCTCTTGCTGCTCAGCAGCTGCGTGAAGGAGCTGCTGGACGCACTCCGTCATGTTGCGGCGCTCGTCGCCCTCGAGCTTGTCTAGCTCGTCTACTGCCGCCTGGGCAGCTCGTATATTCTCTGCAGGCGTGGCGTAGACGGGACGATCTGTCCCGAACATGCTGGCGATGGTCACGCCACGCTGCCGGATCGGGCCAATGCGGCTAGGCCCACCAGGAGCCGGCATGCCGCCGACAGCATGGTCCATCTCACGCTGGTAGGCCTCCGAAAGGCGTCTCATGCTGGCCAACCGGTTGGCGCTTTCGATGAGCTGGACATGCCGTGCCTGCAGCGTCTCCGCGTCAGCGTCTTCCGGAATGGGTGTGGTTAGGTCTTGCATTGCCGCCTGCAACGGATCCTGGCCACCTCTGCCAGAGCGCTCGTCATGGCTGATGACGAGCACCTCCGTGACGGTTATGCTGTCGCTTTTCGCGTCAGGAGGCGGTTCGTCGTAGACCACCACATTGGTGGGGAACGCGTCAAGCGATGCTGTGTCGGAGTCGACAAGCATCGGGACAGTGGAGCCAACCGACTCCAAGTCCGCAGTAGGCTTGCTGGCAACATGGAGCTGATCGAGGAGGCTGACAAGGCGGCTCTCGGGGCCTTCTGTGCCCGCATCATACGCGGGCTCGTCGGAGAGGCGGATCTCGCCAACAAGATCGGCGAGGCAGCTCGCCGCACAAGCGACCTCCACGTCGTGCAGCACGTCGGTGCAGACGCCGTCTGGTGTGCCAGGCAGGCTGCGCTCGCCAGGAAGGAACAAGGTTCCCGTCCAGAACAGGTCTCCGGGAGACAGTGCACCTCGCCCCACGGTGGGCGCCAAATGTCGGGGGTTGGGTGCGACATGTGCCAATGGATGGCTTATCATGGTGGGATCGAGTAGAACGTCGCTGGTGCCTGGAAGCGGGATGAGGTGTAGACACGAACGTCGGCATACTTTACCCAGGTTCGGGGCTCTCCTAGGAGATAACACCCCTAGTCCTGCTCTGTGGGGTCTCCGCATGATCACTAAGTGTCACATGCCTAGTTCTGGTACGGCCTAGACTAGCCATTCATGTGTGCATCATGTTTAAATTTCATTTAATTTTGAAATGGGGATTTGTGAAACCCTCAGAAATCATTTCTGGAATTAACCCAGATAAAAAATTGCTCCAAAAAGGTCCAAGAAAATATTCATGTTGCTCTTTGAAAATATTGGTCAGTATTAAAATTCAAACCAATATTATTAGGAGCTCATAGATATTTATTTTGGCCATTTCGAATTAATGCAATACTTATTTGCATTGGATATATATATGTTATATATTTTATATATGTCCAAAAATTATGCTAGTTGATGAGGAGCTCTGGAATAATACCATTAGCTCCTACAAAAATTGGCATAAGAAAATAAATTAGTTTAGTATTATTTTTAAGTAGAAACAAATGTCAGAAAATAGAAAACAAAACAAAATAGAAAGAAAGAGGAAAGGGGAATCTTACCTGGGCTACTTACCTGGTAGCCCAGTGGCCCAACAGGCCGGCCCAGCCGACTGGCCAGTGCCAGTCGTCGTCTCCACCGCGCCAGGAGGATAGGGGCGTGTGCCCGCGGTGCGCAAGCACGCGTCCGGCCACCTCCTGCCTGTCAGCCTCACCCCCCCGTCGCCCTGGACAACGCCACGTGCTGCCCCGCACCTCTCTCTCTCGTGGCCTCCCCTCCTCTCCCTCGGTCTCTCCCGCGAACCCCGAGCGCTGCTGTCGCCGTCGTTCGCCATTATCGCGCCCACCGCCATGGCCTCGCCCCTCCGACGTGCCCAAGAACTCCGCGCCGTCTTCCGCGTCCTCGAAGCCAAGCCACACACCTCAGGAGGCCCTGGAGCGCCGCCATCACCATCGTCTTCGTCGCCGGCTGCCCAAGATCAGCGACGACGCTCCGGCCGCATCAGTGCTTCCCCGAGCTCGTTGATGCCTCCGCTGGATCCGCCGTGAGCTCTACTTTGTTTCCCCCTCCTCCATGTGCTCGTGTGCCCCATCTAGCTAGCTCAACCACCGCACCCGCGAGCACCTCGCCCCCGTCCATGTCGCCGTCGTCGTTCTGGCCCGCTTTCGCCCAAACCAAGCGCGTCGCCGTGCTCCTGGTGACACCAGGAGGCCGTAGAGGCACTCCGCAGCCCATGTCGTGCCCCATAGCTCGATCCCGCCCGAACCCGCGCGTCGGCCGCCGCCCTGAGCTTCGCTCCGACGAGCTCCGGCCACCCCAGCTCCTCCGACCTGCTTCGTTGGATGCACGAGAGCCCGGGCTATGCCCCTGTGACCTTAGTTGCCGCCCCGTGGCCTGTAACGCGGACGCCCCCGCGTCCAGAGGTCACCGGCGTTAACCTCGCCGGCCCGACGTGCGGGCCCGACCTGCCAGGTGATTAGCTTAAGCTAATCACCACTTAGTTAACCTTGAGACACTAACGGTGGGTCCCAGCGCCACTAATTGTAGTTAGATTAGTAAAAGAACCTGTTAACTAACTGAGTCACTGGCGCGTGGACCCCACACGTCAGGTTTGACTTGGTCAGCCGTGGTTGACTCGCTGACTTCATGCCACTATCATGCTGACGCAGTTATTCATTTTCTGGTATTAAAATAAATCAGGAAAATCCAGAAAATGATATAAACTTCAAAAATTCATAGAAATTCAACCATAGCTCAGATTGAAATAATTTATATATGAAAAATTATCAGAAAAATGCAATCTATCCATCTGTACCATTTTCATGCATGACAAACCAACTTATACCTGCTGTATAGGTGAAAACACATGAATGGCATTTATAAGAGCTCATTTGGGAGATGCATTTGAACCTTTGGTTCAAATGGACTTCAACCAAATGAATGCTAGTTGCATTAGATCAAACAACATCACATCTTCATGTGATGTTCATGCATCATATTATTGCATATGCTTGTGTATTGATTACCGACACCGTTCCTTCTCGACAGGTCCTGCTCCGGAGACCGATCTAGAGTACCCGTCTGAGGAGCAGTGCCCCCTGTTGATCTACCAGGCAAGCAAACCCCCTTGTTCATTCCGATACAATCCTACCCTCTCGCTCCTGCTCTCATTTATTGCATTAGGGCAACAATGATTCAACTGCTACTTTATGCTGCGGTAGTTGAACCCATTCCTTTGCATGACCTGTCATTGCCACAGTAAATAGTTGAAACCCACTAGCATGTGTAGGAGTTGATTGAGCCATGTTGTGTTCCTACCATGCATTACATGCTATTGCTTAGAGTATTTCAGGTCTGATTCATTGGGAATGAATTGGAGTACAGTGCTATGTTCTAATGTTGAGAGTTAAGTGTGTGAACACGATTTGGTAAAGGTAGCGGTGAGAGGCCATGTAGGAGTACATGGTGTTGGAAATATGCCCTAGAGGCAATAATAAAATGGTTATTATTATATTTCCTTGTTCATGATAATTGTCTATTGTTCATGCTATAATTGTGTTATCCGGAAATCGTAATACATGTGTGAATACATAGACCACAACATGTCCCTAGTGAGCCTCTAGTTGACTAGCTCGTTGATCAATAGATGGTTACGGTTTCCTGACCATGGACATTGGATGTCATTGATAACGGGATCACATCATTAGGAGAATGATGTGATGGACAAGACCCAATCCTAAGCATAGCGCAAGATCGTGTAGTTCGTCTGCTAAAGCTTTTCTAATGTCAAGTATCTTTTCCTTAGACCATGAGATTGTGCAACTCCCGGATACTGTAGGAATACTTTGGGTGTGCCAAACGTCACAACGTAACTGGGTGACTATAAAGCTGCACTACGGGTATCTCTGAAAGTGACTGTTGGGTTGGCACGAATCGAGACTAGGATTTGTCACTCTGTATGACGAAGAGGTATCTCTGGGCCCACTCGGTAAGACATCATCGTAATGAGCTCAATGTGATTAAGTGTTGGTCATGGGATGATGTGTTACACAATGAGTAAAGTTACTTGTCGGTAACGAGATTGAACGAGGTATTGGGATACCGACGATCGAATCTCGGGCAAGTAACATACCGATTGACAAAGGGAATTGTATACAGGATTGCTTGAATCCTTGACATCGTGGTTCATCCGATGAGATCATCGTGGAACATGTGGGAGCCAACATGGGTATCCAGATCCCGATGTTGGTTATTGGCCAGAGAGTTGTCTCAGTCATGTCTACATGGTTCCCAAACCCATAGGGTCTACACACTTAAGGTTCGATGACGCTAGGGTTATTAGGAAGATTTGTATGTGATTACCGGATGTCGTTCGGAGTCCCGAATGAGATCCTGGACATCACGAGGAGTTCCGGAATAGTCTGGAGGTGAAGATTTATATATGGGAAGTCATCATACGGTCACCGAAAATATTCGGGGGTATACTGGTATTGTACCGGGACCACCGGAGGGGTTCCGAGGGTCCACCTACCCCAGAGGGCCTTATGGGCTGTAGGTGGAAGGGAATCCGGCTCTAGTGGGTTGGGCGCCATCCCCCCTAGGGCCCATGCACCTAGGGTTTTGGGGGAACCCTAAAGGGGGGCACCCCCCCTTTGCTTGGGGGGCAAGCCCCCTCCCCCTTGGCCGCCACCCCCCTCTAGATCTCATCTAGAGGGGCCGGACCCCTTCCCCCTTCTCCCTATACATAGAGGGGCGAGGGGAGGCTACAGGACCACATCCAAGGCGCAGCCCCTCCCCTCCCCAACACCTCTCCTCCTCCACGTGAGCTTGGCGAAGCCCTGCCGGAGAACTGCCACTCCATCACCACCACGCCGTCGTGGTGCTGTTGGAGCCTTCTTCCTCAACCTCTCCCTCCTCCTTGCTGGATCAAGGCGCGGGAGACATCAACGGGCTGCACGTGTGTTGAACGCGGAGGCACCGTTGTTCGGTGCTTAGATCAGATTCGGCTGCGATCTGAATCGCTACGTGTACGAATCCTCCAACCGCATTCTTGCAATGCTTCCGACTCACGATCTTCAAGGGTATGGAGATGCACTCCCCTCTCGTTTCTAGATACTCCATAGATTGATCTTGGTGATGCGTAGAATTTTTTTAATTTCTACAACGATCCCCAACACAAGGTGGGTTGTCTCACTGGAACCGTCCCTAAGAACTGAGTTCTGTGTATGTTGTCCAATGACTAGATACTACCACACATTGGAATGCTTAAGTGCCCCTCTTGACTTATTAACCAACTTGATCTTTGTCCAGGAGTTGCAAATAGTTTCTGGTGTTTGTAGGTAGTGCTATTTTTCTACCGAGTGGCACCCGGCAGGGTGGGCTTGGGACAGACAAGGCACAGGTGGCACGGTGTACCAAGTGGCACCCGGATGGTGGTCTTGGGAACCCTGCTCACATTGTTTGGGGCCGTGAGCGAAACCTCGGCCGGATCTCCTTGCGGTTGGAACCCGAATAGGTGAAAAACCTGGACTAGATTCTTGCGTGGTTAGTCAGGTCGTGGTCGACACCCTCGCCAGGCTTCCGCTTGAAGGTTGTCGAGGTACATGACATGTACATGGCGGTAAGTGGCGAGAGCATGTGTAAAGAAGTACACCCCTGCAGGGTTATCATGATCTATTCTAATAGCCGAGGTCCAGGGTTATGGACTTCTTGGATGCTTACATGGTACATAGACAACTTGAAATGGATACTCTAAAATGCTCAAGACAAGTGTGAGTGCTATGGATGTCCTTCTCGTAAGGAGACGGGAATGAATCCATAGTACTATATTGATGTGGTGATTAGTGGACTCGTGTGCGCTTTCTTACCTCAAAGAAGTTACTCGTAGTCGTAGAACAGGATAGCCACTGAGTCAAAGCTGGCTTGCTGCAACTAAACCCCACATTGCCTTCTTGATACTAATGCATGTATGATAGGATCTGATGTAAGTCTTGTTGAGTACCTTTGTACTCACGTTTGCTTAATTTATGTTTTGCAGATGAGACAGCTGTCTCACTAGTAGTTCCGCTTGGACTTTGACGAGTAGCTTGTTACCTCAGCTACGATCTTGTACCCTTGGGAGGGTCTTATAGATAGTCAGGCTACTCTGCATTTTTCTTTTGTAGTTGTTTGTACTCAGACATGTAATGCTTTTGTTGCTTGTATGCTCTGAATGATGGGTCATGTGACCCCTGTTTGAATTAAATGCTATGTGGCTCTTTTGGGCCTTTATCTATATGAGTTTGTGTTATGTTGTGATGCCATGTTGTACAACACATACTTGCATGTTATGCGTACGTGTAACGTGTATTGCTATGTGTGGGATCCGACAACCTAGTTGTCTATCCTTGATAGCCTCTCTTATGGGGAAATGTAGTCTAGTGCTTCCACCGAGCCATGGTTGTCCGCTATAGCCCGGTTTACCGGAGTCCTACTAGCCCAGCACTACTGCTCCGGAACACTTAGACTAGCCGGCATGTGATTCACTTCGTTCCTGTGTCTGTCCCTTCGGGGAAATGTCACGCGGTGACTTTCCAGAGTCCTGCTAGCCTACTATAGCCCGGATTCCCGGAGTCCTGTTAGCCCAGTTGCTACAGCCTGGATTCACACGCTGATGACCGACATGCTCGATTTTGTTTCATGTATGCCTGTTCCCGTAAGTTAGTGCCACTTAGGGTTCACGACTAGTCATGTCGGCCCGGGTTCTCTGTCATATGGATGCTAGCGACACTATCATATACGTGAGCCAAAAGGCGCAAACTGTCCCGGGCCAGGTAAGGCGACACCCGTGGGAATACCGTGCGTGAGGCCGCAAGGTGATATGACGTGTTACATGCTAGATCGGTGTGACTTAGAATCGGGGTCCTGACAACTTTGGTATCAGAGCCTGACTGCCTGTAGGATTACCAAGCCAACTGGTCGAAGTTGAGTCTAGAAATTCTTTAGTTATATAAGGCAATTGATTGTGGAAGGGAACGTAAGGCTCTTTTTACTCCTTATACATCATGCCTTCTGATCTGAGTCATCCTATGTTTCCTACGGGGTTAAGGAACTAGGCTTTCTCTTCCGTCTATCAGGATCACGAGTTACTACTTTGTAGTCTCTTAGGATTGGTTGATCAGGGTCATATTCCAGTTTTCGAGTATTCCCGGTGTAGTCTGTTTAGTACTATCACAGGCCTTGAGTGATGATGTTGAGTTTGGTACTACCCCATTGTTTGCAGGATGTCTCATTTTGAGCATTTTACTGCCACTATGCTGCCGGAATTTTCCTAGGAGTTCAAGAGATAGTATTTTCCTTGTACTATATTCTACATCCTTATGATGATGCTGAATCCATCCTTGTTTCCTTGGTTGGTTCTTCAGGATGTCATTAGTTAACCGAAGTTCTGTTGCTCGTAGCCAGAACCACGGAGATGGTAGGGATGAGGATCCTCCCGACCAGCCTTCGTTGGCAGAGTTCATGTTAGAGATGGAGAAGAACAAGCGAGAGTCTAACCGCTTGTTAGCACGTATTGAGGAGAACACCACCCATCAGTACAAAGAGTCTGCGTCCATTCATGACTTCATTGGCATGAAACCACCTACCTTCCATCATTCCATTGAGCCACTCGATGCCGACGACTGGCTCCGTAGTGTCACTATCAAGTTGCATTTTGCGAACGTAGCTGAAGGTGACAAGGTCACCTATGCTGCTTATCACTTGGAAGGTCCTGCTAGTCTTTGGTGGCAAAACTATGACGCTATGCTTCCAGCTGGCCAGATACCCACCTGGAGAGATTTCACTGAGGATTTTCGCGAGCATCACATTCCTCAGGCTCTCATTGACCGCAAGAGAGAAGATTTCTATAGTTTCACCCAGGATAAGATGGCTGTTGATGCTTACAGTAGAGAGTTTGAGAACCTCGCCCGCTATGCTACAGAGGAGGTGTCCACAGACGCCAAGAAGCAGGCTAGGTTCCGGAAGGGTCTCAATCCCAAGTTGCGTCGTGATCTTCACTTGCACCATTGTGATACATTCCAGGCCCTTGTGAACAAGGCCATTAATGCAGAGACAGCTCAGTTCACTTATGAGGAGTCTCCTAAGCACACCCGTGATTTGGGTTCTTCCTCCGGTTCTAGTTCTCAAAAGCGCCGGATTTGGGTTCCGAACTCCGCTCTTCCACCCGGTTATTCGCCGAGGCCATCCTATGTGGTACCTCCCCCAGTCAAGTTGTACGATCTACCCAGGCCTATTGGTAGACCGCTTGTCAATGCAGGTCCACGTCCTACTTCAGGGACTTGCTTCACATGTGGAGAGCCAGGACACTATGCACGTGACTACTCTCAAGCCAACTATGCTCCACCCCAGCCCGAGGAGTCTGTTCTTCGTGGTAAGCCATCACGCAAGACGATCAGTGTCAAGTCAGCTTCCACTGAACACGGACATGTGCATCACGTCTCAGCTAAAGACGCTCATGATGACCCGGATGTCGTTCTTGGTACACTCCTTGTCAACTGCCATCCAGCATTGGTTCTGTTCGATACTGGAGCATCTCACTCCTTCATTTCTGAAAGCTATGCTAACTTGCACAACATTTCATTTTGTGATATGCCCTCTCCACTAGTCATTCAAACTCCTGGATCCAAATGGAAAACTTCTAGTGTAAGCCATGGTAATGAAATCCTTGTTGACAGACTTATATTCCTTGCATCACTTACAGCCCTCAAGTCTACAGATATTAACATCATCTTGGGTATGGACTGGATGAAAGCTCATTATGCAAAATTGATTGTTACACCAGGTCTGTTCAGCTTACACATCCATCTGGCAAGATAGTCACTGTCTCCACTAGAGTTGCAAAGCGTCAGCTCTATTCTCTTAATGCCAGCCCTCTTCCAGACCTTGAGGATATCCCGGTAGTCCATGACTTTCCGGATGTCTTTCCTGAGGAACTGCCAGGTATTCCACCTGACAGAGATGTAGAGTCTGTCATAGATCTTATCCCCGGAACCGCCCCAATTTCTAGGAGACCTTACAATATGGCACCTTTAGAGCTAGCTGAGCTTAAGAAATAGCTTGATGAGTCCTTGCAAAAGGGTTTCATCCATTCTAGTTCTTCTCCCTAGGCTTGCCCCATCCTCTTCGTCAAGAAGAAGGATGGTATGGATCGAATGGTTGTAGATTATCGTCCCGTTAATTTGGTCACGATAAAGAACAAGTATCCGCTCCCTAGGATCAACGACCTGTATGATCAGCTCGTTGGATCCTCAGTCTTTTCAAAGATGGATTTGAGGTTAGGCTACCAAAAAATCAAGATCAGAAATGGGGACATTCCTAAGACGGCTTTTGTCAATCGCTATGGCCAGTACGAGTACGCCGTCATGTCCTTTGGTCTAACCAATGCTCCAGCTACATTCTCTCACTTGATGAACTCAATCTTCATGGAGTACTTAGATAAGTTCGTCATGGTTTACCTCGATGATATTCTTATTTACTCGAAGAATGAGGAAGAGCATGCCGAACATCTTAGACTTGTGTTAGAGAAACTCAGAGAGCACCGCCTTTATGCCAAGTTCTCCAAGTGCGGATTTTGGTTGCCAGAAGTGACCTACATGGGCCACATGATATCTGGTAAGGGCATTGCTGTCAATCCCGAGAGAGTTCAGGCCGTTCTTGATTGGACTCCGCCTGAAACGGTTAAGCAAGTTAGGAGTTTCCTTGGCCTAGCCAGTTATTATCGCCGCTTCGTTGAGAACTTCTCCAAAGTGGCCAAACCTCTCACAGAACTTCTCAAGAAAGATAGAAAGTTTGAGTGGTCCCCACAGTGTGAGTACAGTTTTTAGGAACTGAAAAGACGCCTGACTTCTGCTCCCATACTTGTGCCACCGGATTGCACTAAAGACTTTGTTATCTACTGCGACGCCTCACGACAGGGACTAGGTTGCATTCTTATGCAAGATCAGCATATGATTGCCTATGCATCTCGACAGTTGCATCCACATGAGGAGAATTATCCTACACATGATCTAGAGCTTGCATCCGTAGTCTATGTAATTAAGACATGGCGGCATTACCTTCTTGGTAAACATTGCGAGATTTACACCGACCACCAGAGTCTCAAGTATATCTTCACCCAACCAGATTTGAACCTTAGGCAAAGACGTTGGTTGGACTTGATCTCAGATTACGACTTAGGGATTACCTACACCCCAGGCAAGGGAAATGTCATGGCTGATGCACTAAGTCGTAAGTCCTATTGCAACAATCTCATGTTGCAGCAGGGCCAACCACTTCTCCATGAGGAATTATGTTAGCTTAACCTTCACATTGCTCCTCACGAATTCCTTTCTACCTTGGTGGCGAAACCTACCCTTGAGGATCAAATCATTACTGACCAGAAGTTTGATAGGGGTGTTATCTGCATCAAGAGAAACATTAAGAAGGGAGTTGGTGGATGTTTCTCTATGGATGATAGAGGCGTAGTTTTCTTTGAGAACCGCTTGGTGGTTCCCAAGAACCAACATCTGCGACAATTGATTCTTAAGGAGGCTCATGAATCTCCTCTGACAATTCATCCCGGTAGTACTAAGATGTATCAGGACCTACGCCAGAGGTTCTGGTGGACTAGGATGAAGAGAGAAATCGCTGAGTTCATTGCTAAATGTGACGTTTGTTGTCGCGTTAAGGCAGAACATCAGAGGCCTGCTGGCACCCTTCAGCCTTTAGCTATTCCTGAGTGGAAATGGGATAAAGTTGGTATGGACTTCATCACCGGCTTTCCCAAGACCAAGAGAGGGAATAATGCTATCTTCGTAGTCATTGATCGTCTTTCCAAAGTGGCTCGCTTCCTACCTGTTCGAGAGAATATCACTGCTAGTCAGCTCACTGACTTATATATTTCTCGAATAGTTTCACTTCATGGTGTTCCACTAGAGATCAATTCAGACCGTGGTAGTCTTTTCACTTCTCATTTCTGGGAGAGTTTCCAAACTGCCATGGGCACCCATCTTTCCTTCAGTACTGCTTTCCACCCTCAATCAAGTGGTCAGGTGGAAAGGGTCAACCAAATTCTCGAAGACATGCTTAGAGCTTGCATTGTCTCATTCGGTATGGATTGGGAGAAGTGTCTTCCTTTCGCCGAGTTTGCTTATAACAATAGCTACCAATCCAGTCTCAAGAAAGCTCCTTTTGAGATTCTGTATGGACGAAGATGTCGAACACCTTTGAACTGGTGAGAAACTGGTGAAAGACAATTCTTTGGACCGGACATGATTCAGGAGGCAGAAGAGCAAGTTCGCATCATTCGTGAGAATTTGAAAATAGCCCAATCTCGTCAAAAGAGCTAGTACGACCGTCGTCATAAGGAAGTGGCTTATGAAGTTGGCGACAAAGCTTACCTTCGGGTTACCACTTTGAAGGGTACCCATCGTTTCGGTATCAAGGGCAAGTTGGCTCCTCGTTACATTGGTCCTTTTCACATTCTCGCTAAACGAGGAGAGGTTGCCTACCAGTTGGAACTACCCCCACATCTTTCTCGAGTTCATGATGTCTTCCACGTCTCTCAACTCAGGCGTTGCTTCTCGGATCCTATCCGCGGAGTGGACCACGAAACGCTTGATCTCCAAGATAACCTCACATATCGAGAGTACCCTGTTCGCATTCTTGATCAAGCAGAGCGTGTTACCCGACGTCAGAACATCAAGTTTCTCAAGGTTCAGTGGTCTCATCATTCCGAGAAAGAAGCTACCTGGGAGTGAGAAGATCGTCTTCGACTTGAGTACCCCACTTTCTTTCCACCGACTCCTGAATCTCGAGACGAGATTCTTTCGAGTGGGGGCGAGTTGTCACATCCCTAGTTCTGGTATGACCTAGACTAGCCAGTCATGTGTGCATCATGTTTAAATTTCATTTAATTTTGAAATGGGGATTTGTGAAACCCTCAAAAATCATTTCTGGAATTAACCCAGATAAAAAAATTGCTCCAAAAAGGTCCAAGAAATTGTTCATGTTGCTCTCTGAAAATATTGGTCAGTGTTAAAATTCAAACCAATATTATTAGGAGCTCATAGATATTTATTTTGGCCATTTGGAATTAATGCAATACTTATTTGCATTGGATATATATATATATATGTTATATATTTTATATATGTCCAAAAATTATGCTAGTTGATGAGGAGCTCTGGAATGTACCATTAGCTCCTACAAAAATTGGCATAAGAAAATAAATTAGTTTAGTATTATTTTTAAGCAGAAACAAATGTTAGAAAATAGAAACAAAACAAAATAGAAAGAAAGAGGAAAGGGGAACCTTACCTGGGCTACTTACCTGGTAGCCCAGTGGCCCAATAGGCCGGCCCAGCCGACTGGCCAGTGCCAGTCGTCGTCTCCACCGTGCCAGGAGGACAGGGGCGTGTGCCCGCGGCGCGCACGCACGTGTCCGGTCACCTCTTGCCTGTCTGCCTCACCCCCGTCGCCCTGGACGCCCTGGACGATGCCACGCACCGCCCCACACCTCTCTCTCTCGGCCTCCCCTCCTCTCCCTCGCTCTCTCCCGCAAACCCCGAGCGCTGCCGTCGTTGCCGTTCGCCATTATCACGCCCACCGCCACGGCCTAGCCCCTCCGACGTTCCCAAGAACTCTGCGCCATCTTCCTCATCCTTAAAGCCAAGCCACGCGCCTTGGGAGGCCCTGGAGCACCACCATCGCCATCATCTTCGTCACCGGCTGCCCGAGATCGCCGACGACGCTTCGGCTGCATCAGTGCTTCCCCGAGCTCGCTGACGCCTCCGCTGGATCCACCATGAGCTCTACTTAGTTTCCCCCTCCTCCCGGTGCTCGTTTGCCCCGTCTAGCTAGTTCAACCACCGCGCCCGCGAGCACCTCACTGCCGTCCATGTCGCCGTCGTCGTTCTGGCCCGCTTCCGCCCAAACCAAGCGTGTCACCGTGCTCCTGGTGACACCAGGAGGCCGTAGAGGCACTCTGCAGCCCCTGCCATGCCCCGTAGCTTCATCCCTCCCGAACCCGCGCGCCGGCCGCCGCCCTGAGCTTCGCTCCGGCCACCCCAGCTCCTCCTACCTGCTCCGTTGGATGCGCGAGAGCCAGGGCTACACCCCGGTGCCCTTAGTCGCAGCCCCCGTGGCCTATAACATGGACGCCGCCGCGTCCAGAGGTCACCAGCGTTAACCTCGCCGGCCTGATGTGCAGGCCCGACCTGCCAAGTGATTAGCTTAAGCTAATCACCACTTAGTTAACCTTGAGACACTGACGGTGGGCCCCAATGCCACTAATTGTAGTTAGATTAGTAAAAATACCTTGTTAACTAACTGAGTTACTAACATGTGGACCCCACACGTCAGGTTTGACCTGGTCAGCCGCGGTTGACTCGCTGACGTCATGCCACTATCATGCTGACGCAGTTATTCATTTTCTGGTATTCAAATAAATCAGGAAAATCCAGAAAAATGATATAAACTTCAAAAATTCATAGAAATTCAACCGTAGCTCAGATTGAAATAATTTATAGATGAAAAGTTATCAGAAAAATGCAATTTATCCATCTGTACCATTTGCATGCATGACAAACCAACTTATACCTATTGTATAGGTGAAAACACATGAATGACATTTATAAGAGCTCATTTTGGAGATTCATTTGAACCTTTGATTCAAATGGACTTCAACCAAATGAATGCTAGTTGCATTAGCTCAAACAACATCACATCTTCATGCCATGTTCATGCATTATATTATTGCATATGCTTGTGTATTGATTGCCGACACCGTTCCTTCTCGATAGGTCCTGCTTCGGAGACCGATCTAGAGTACCTGTCTGAGGAGCAGTGCCCCCTGTTGATCTACCAGGCAAGAAAACCCCCTTGTTCATTCTGATACAATCCTCCCCTCTCACTCCTGCTCGCATTTATTGCATTAGGACAACAATGATTCAACTGCTACTTTATGTTGTGGTAGTTGAACCCATTCCTCTGCATGACCTGTCATTGCCACAGTAAATAGTTGAAACCCACTAGCATTTGTAGGAGTTGATTGAGCCATGTTGTGTTCCTACCATGCATTGCATGCTATTTCTTAGAGTATGTCAGGTCTGATTTATTGGGAATGAATTGGAGTACAGTGCTATGTTCTGATGTTGAGAGTTAAGTGTGTGAACACGATTTGGTAAAGGTAGCGGTGAGAGGCCATGTAGGAGTATATGGTGGGTTGTCTCACTGGAACCGTCCCTAAGAACTGAGTTCTGTGTATGTTTTCCAATGACTAGATACTACCATACATTGGAATGCTTAAGTGCCCCTCTCGACTTATTAACCAACTTGATCTTTGTCCAGGAGTTGCAAATAGTTTCTGGTGTTTGTAGGTAGTGCTATTTTTCTACCGAGTGGCACCCGGCAGGGTGGGCTTGGGACAGACTAGGCACAGGTGGCATGGTGTACCAAGTGGCACCCGGATGGTGGGCTTCGGAACCCTGCTCACATCGTTTGGGGCCGTGAGCGAAACCTCGGCCGGATCTCCTTGCGGATGGAACCCGAATATGCGATAAACCTGGAGTAGAGTCTTGCGTGGTTAGTCAGGTCGTGGCCAACACCCTCTCCAAGCTTCCGCTCGAAGGTTGCCGAGGTACATGACATGTACATGGCGGTAAGTGGTGAGAGTGTGTGTAAAGAAGTACACCCCTACAGGGTTATCATGATCTATTCGAATAGTCGGGTCCACAGTTATGGACTTCTTGGATGCTTACGTGGTACATAGACAACTTGAAATGGATACTCTAAAATGCTCAAGACAAGTGTGAGTGATATGGATGGCCTTCTCGTAAGGAGATGGGAATGAATCCATAGTACTGTATTGATGTGGTGATTAGTGGACTCGTGTGCGCTTTCTTACCTCAAAGAAGTTACTCGTAGTCGTAGAACAGGATAGCCACTGAGTCAAAGCTGGCTTGCTGCAACTAAACCCCACATTGCCTTCTTGATACTAATGCATGTATGATAGGATCTGATGTAAGTCTTGCTGAGTACCTTCGTACTCACGTTTGCTTAATTTATGTTTTGGAGATGAGACAGCTGTCTCACTAGTAGTTCCGCTTGGACTTCGACGAGTAGCTTGTTACCTCAGCTATGATCTTGTACCCTTCGGAGGGTCTTGTAGATAGTAAGGCTACTCAGCCTTTTTCTTTTGTAGTTGTCTGTACTCAGACATTTAATGCTTCCGTTGCTTGTATGCTCTGAATTATGGGTCATGAGACCCCTGTTTGAATTAAATGCTATGTGGCTCTTTTGGGCCTTTATCTATATGAGTTTGTGTTATGTTGTGATGCCATGTTGTACAACACATACTTGCATGTAATGCGTACGTGTAACGTGTATTGCTATGTGTGGGATCCGATAACCTAGTTGTCTATCCTTGGTAGCCTCTCTTATGGGGAAATGTAGTCTAGTGCTTCCACTGAGCCATGGTAGTCCGCTATAGCCCGGTTTACCGGAGTCCTGCTAGCCCAGCACTACTGCTCTGGAACACTTAGACTGGCCGACATGTGATTCACTTCGTTCCTTTGTTTGTCCCTTCGGGGAAATGTCACGCGGTGACTTTCCGGAGTCCTGCTAGCCTGCTACAGCCCGGATTCCTGGAGTCCTGTTAGCCTAGTTGCTACAGCTCGTATTCACACGCTGATGACTGACATGCTCGATGTTGTTTCATGTATGCATGTTCCTGTAAGTTAGTGCCACTTTGGGTTCATGACTAGTCATGTCGGCCCGGGTTCTCTATCATATGGATGCTAGCGACACTATCATATACGTGAGCCAAAAGGCGCAAATGGTCCCGGGCCAGGTAAGGCGACACCCGTGGGAATACCATGCGTGAGGCCGCAAAGTGATATGACGTGTTACATGCTAGATCGGTGTGACAGAATCGGGGTCCTGACACTAAGGCACTAGTGAGTACAATGGTGCTCCTCGAGCTGTATGCTAGATGTAGAAGAAGGCAGGCACGCTCTCTCCTTCCTCTAGGTATGAGTCTAGTTCTAACAGGTTCGGCACCCTTTGCACGGGTGCCCTGGGGGTTTATATAGTCCTACCCACCAGGGGTACAATGGTAATCTGACCGGGTGTAGGACCCGGCTGTCAGTGTCTTTGGTCATCGGCTTCTCCGCCGACTGGTCTGGTACGGACCCGACAGGCCACTCCCGCTGCTCGCGGGTATTACCGGCCGCTGGTTACTATAGTCGTGGTGCTAATGATGCATGCTTGGTCAGGGGAGAGTGGCTACAGTCCCTCCGCCTGGTGGGAGATCACTGTAGCCACCTCGGGTATCGTCTGGTTAATGGTGCACGGACCTCGATGGAGGAACGGGCCGCCTACCGGGAGCCGACCTCCCTCAGGTCCAAGTGGTCAGGCCTCTGCCGACTCACGGGCTCTCGCTGCCCAGTAGGGCCCGCCGCCTGCAGGCCGTATCGACAGGTCATCGTGGGAATAGGGCCTTGCCTGCCAGCAGGGATGTCAGGGATGGAGTGGCAACAGTGCCTCGTACAGGCAGAGATCTCCATCTGTACGAAGCACTGTGGCCACGCCTGGCCCTGGATATGGGGGGATAGGCTACACTGTAGCCTCACCCCGTCTCGTCTTCTTAAATGGGAGCGCAGACTCCAAGGGCGCGGTGGGCCGCCTGCTAGGAGCCGGCCTCTCTGGAGGCTGCCTGCAGGAAGTCGGCCCGTCTTGGAGCCGCCTTCTTGAACTCGGCTGCCTTCCGGCAGCCGGCCGCTTGGGACAGGCGTCCACCAAAAGGCCGCACTTCTTCTTGGTGCCTTTGAGGGGCGCAGCCAGCCCCGATGTCTTGAAAGGCTCGGGGACTCGGGTTAGGCTACCCGTGGCCCATTACTCCGACAACAAGCTGAGCATCGAGGCAGCTAACGGCAACGAGAAAGTCTTGGCGAACTGGTTTTCCATGGCTCTCAAGGATGGTGCCCGCTCCTGGCTCCCGAATCTTCCTCCAGGCTCGATCTCCTCCTGGGACGAAATGCGCGACCGTTTTGTCGCCAACTTCCAGGGCGCTTGCGACCGCCCACCGACTGTGGGTGACCTGCGCCACGTTAAGCAACAACCAGGAGAGACCCTCCAGAAGTACAACTAGCGCTTCAACAACGTTCGCCTCAAGATCCCCAAGGTGATGGACGAGGCCATCATCTCTGCATTCTCCGATGGCGTCCACGATGTCAAGATGAAGGAGGAGCTCGCCATCCATGAGGAGTTGTGCACATCTCTGGAGCTGTTAAACCTGGCAACCAAGTGCGCAAGAGCGAAGGAGGGGCGTCTCTCCCTCCTCGAGCTCCCGGCTAAGGACCCGGAGGAAAAGAAAGCCAAGGCCAAAGACGTGAAGCGCAAGGGAGCAGCCGTGCTCGCGGCGGAGCCAGACACAATGCGTGGCAGGGACCAGCCCGAGTCATCCAAGAGCAGCCGACCGTTCTGCGCCTTCCATAACCTGCATAGCTGTAGGATCGAAAGTATGTCTGGAGGGGGGTGATTAGACTACTTGACCAAATAAAAATCTATCCTTTTCCCAATTTTAGTCTTTGGCAGATTTTAGCTATCTTAGCACAACTCAAGCAATCCTAACACAATTCAAGCAAGCATGCAAAGAGTCTATGAGTAGCGGAAAGTAAAGCATGCAACTTGCAAGAATGTAATGGGAAGGGTTTGGAGAATTCAAACGCAATTGGAGACACGTATGTTTTTGTCGTGGTTCCGATAGGTGGTGCTATCGTACATCCACGTTGATGGAGACTTCAACCCACGGAGAGTAACGGTTGCGTGAGTCCACTGAGGGCTCCACCCACGAAGGGTCCACGCAGAAGCAACCTTGTCTATCCCATCATGGCCATCACCCACAAAGGACTTGCCTCACTAGCGGTAGATCTTCACGAAGTAGGCGATCTCCTTGCCCTTACAAACTCCTTGGTTCAACTCCACAATCTTTGTCGGAGGCTCCCATGTGACACCTAGCCAATCTAGGAGACACCACTCTCCAAGAAGTAACAGATGGTGTGTTGATGATGAACTCCTTGCTCTTGTGCTTCAAATGATAGTCTCCCCAACACTCAACTCTCTCTCACAGGATATGGCTTTGGTGGAAAGGAGGTTTGAGTGGAAAGCAACTTGGGGAAGGCTAGAGATCAAGATTCATATGGTAGGAATGGAATATCTTGGCCTCAACACATGAGTAGGTGGTTCTCTCTCAAAAAATGTGTATTGGAAGTGTAGGTATGTTCTGATGGCTCTCTCCACGAATGAAGAGTGGGTGGAGGGGTATATATAGCCTCCACACAAAAACTAACCGTTACACACAATTTACCAATATCGGTGAGACCGAAGTGAAAAACTCGGTCGAACCGATTTAGCAAACCTAGTGACCGTTAGGATTTTCGATGGGACTGAGATGCAACTCGGTAGGACCGATATGGTTAGGGTTAGGGCATAACATAATCTCTGTGTGACCGATTACACAAACTCGGTGGGACCGATTTTGGTAATAATCTAACCAGAGAGTTGGTCAGGTAAATTCGGTGGGACCGATCGCTCATTTCGGTGGGACCGAAATGTTATGAAAGAGAAACATAGAGTTTACATTGCAAGCTCGGTGGGACCGATTGCTCATCTCGGTAGGACCAAAACGTTACGAAGGGAAACAGAGAGATTACAACCCCATCTCGGTGTGACCGAAATCCATATCGATGAGACCGATTTTCCTAGGGTTTGTGGCAGTGGCTATGACATTTGAAACTCGGTGGCGCCGGATAGAAAGAATCAGTAGGGCCAAGTTTGACTTTTGGTTTAGGTCATATGTGGATGTGGGAAGGTAGTTGAGGGTTTTGGAGCATATCACTAAGCACTATGAAGCAAGAACCTCATTAAACAACACCTCATCCCTCCTTGATAGTATTGGCTTTTCCTATAGACTCAATGTGATCTTGGATCACTAAAATATAAAATGCAGAGTCTTGAGCTTTGAGCTTGAGCCAATCTTTTTGTCCTTAATATTTTGAGGGGTCCACATTCCTCATCCATGCCATGCCATTCATTGAGCTTTTCCTGAAATATTAATCTTGGAATAGCATTAGCTCAATGACCTATATGTTGTTAGGAATTACCAAAACCACCTAGGGATAGTTTCACTTTCAATCTCCCCTTTTTTGGTAATTGATGACAACATATAGATCAAAGCTTTGACAAATGATAATAACAGTGAAAAACATTGTCGCTTTGAGAAGTATGTGAAAGGCAAGAGGTCCCCCTAAATTTGTGCATAGTTTATGGTTTGTTTTGGACTACAAATGCACAAAGAGTTAGGCTCATGGGTTACTCTTCCATGTCACATACATCTTGGTGGAGCGCTCAAAATGATAATAATTAAATGCATGCACTCATCACCAAGCAAAGTGAATGATTATATAGGGATAAAAAGATAATGTCATCCAACAAGCATTTATGTAGCATATGATCAAACACATGATCATCCAAGTATCACATAGACAAATGGTATCTCAAACAAGCAAAGCAAATAAAGTTCAACCACCAAAGCAAGAGAGAATGAAAAGCAACGCTCTCTCTCGAAGCCTATGATCTATACATTTTTCTCCCCCTTTGGCGACAAGTTACTAAAAAGTTCCTAGAAAATGCATAGCACTAAATCGTTTCTCAGGCTAGGTCTTTCAGGTGGTGGTGTTTGGATAACTCCAAGAATGAAGGCTTCAGTCGAAGTAGATGGAGCTGATGGAGTAGGTGTTGGAGCTGGTGGCACTGAAGCTGTAGCTGGTGCAGATGACGTGGCTCTGGTGTCTGGAACAGGCACTGTAGCAGACCTCTCATCTCTAGGCACTCTTGCAAATGCATCAGTGGTTGTCTTGCCCTTCCTCTCCTGCATATCATCTTGAAGTTGCTCCACAATAGACTGAATCTCAGTTACCTTCACATCCAAGTCATAGAATTTTTGCTCCACGATTCTTTCCAAGCTCTCCTAGTTTTGAGTCAGGGTGGCCAGTCCCTTCTCAATCCTCAGAGTGGATGCAATCAGGTAGCCAAGCTGATCTTGCTTGCTCTTCAGGAGATACTGAGATGCTTCTTTAGTAGTTGGCATCCTTGCAGCCTTTTCAGCTTTTGCCTTCTCCTTCTTGGCTTGTGCGTGCACAGAAGATGGTTCATCCTCATTCATAACCACAGTGTTGTCCTCGAAGTCTGGATAGATAGGCATGTGCTCCTTGTCCAGCAGATATGTACCAGTGCCCATCTTGGAGTTGATCAGCTCCTGGATCTGTGGGGCATACCCACAACTCCTCTTCTGATCTAGAGCTGTCCTCTTGATAGTTTCAACTATTAGGCTCATGACTTTGAACTTCTGTGGGACATCAAAGATGTGAAGCAAGTTAATTGCATGGCCTCTGATCATCTTATGATCACCTGACTTTGGCAAGAGAGTGTGCCTGAGGATCTAGTTGATGGTTGGCAAGCCTGACAGATGGTAATGTACAGATCCAAACTTATGTGTCTCAAGAGCGGCATCTGGGATCTCCTTGTACATGTGTGCCATCGTGTTGTGATCCTTCTTCCTGTTAGCATAGACATCCAAGTCATCTTCACTCTCTTTTGGGGCATTGATAAACTTCGCCCATTCAGCAACCGTGGACTAGTATCTCGTACCTTCAGACATCCAGACAATCCTTCCATCTGGGTAGAAATGAGTTGTGGAGTAGAACTGCATGATGAGCTCATCATTCCATTTTGTGAGCTTCTGAGCCATAAACTCATCGACTCCACAAGCCTTGAAACTGTCATGTACACCTGCATAGTGATCCTCTTTCTCCTTGATGTAGTCCCAGTCGACCCATCTCATGTCACACACTATGGGCTTCTTGTCAAGCAACACTGTCTCATAGAAGTCCTGCTGTTCCTTTGTATGGAACCTGTAATCCACATCAGTCCTCCTCCTGGTGGCATATGGATTAGACTCTCTCCATAGCCTCATACCTGAGTCCTTCCTTATCTTCATGTTCTCAGCTACTGGATGAGCATCATTGTGATCTGGGATTTTTGGCTTCAGCTTCCTCAATACATGTGACTGATCATCTTCTTCTTCCACTTCAGCTTCAGGCACTGGGGCCTTGTTCTTTTCCTCAGTAGGGATGTTCCTGGTGCTCCTCTTTGGTTTTGGCTTTGGAGCTGGAGCAGCAGCCTTTGGAGCAGTCTTAGGCTTAGATGGAATAGCCCCTGCCCTGATGGCATCACCCATAAGCTTCTGCGCTTTAGGTACTAGTGCAACATCTTCTTCCTCTTCCTCTTCAGAATCTCTCATGATTGAGGATCTCCCAAGCACTCTAGTAGTGGTCTTTCTGACCCTCTCCTTCCTCTTCTTCCCTTCTGCAGCAGCCTCTTTGGGTTCAGATTCCAAAGGGACTTGAGTAGATGCTCTGGCCTTAGACATTGGAATTCTCTTTGTAGGAACCTTTTGCTTCATGCCTGGCTTTGTGGCAGTAGCAGTGCTATATTCCTTCTTAACCACTTTCTTCTTGGAAGTGGCCTCATCCTCAACTGCCACATAGTCTTCATCCTTAGATTCAGAGGTCTTCTTCTTTCTGGCCCTGGTGGCAGCTTTGGGTAAGTTGCTTGGGGTGCTCCTGCTACCATCATCTGAACTGCTGGAGGGACTAGTGCCCTCACTTAGGTGAACCTGCTCCTCTGACCTGTTCTGGCTGTCACTCTGATCAGACATATTGCAAACACTGACAGCAGACCCTGTGAATTAATATAGATGAGATAGAGTTGATAAGCTTCACAAAATGCAGAGGTTTTTGCAAAAGAATGAGTAAAAAACTTAGTTTTAGTTTTCCACAGAAAGCATTTCGGATCAACCGATTTGTAAACTCGGTGATACAAAGTAGTTGTTGGAACCTAAACTAGTGAACTCGGTCAGACCAAGTCACAGTTCGGTGGCACCGAGACTGCTAGGGTTTCACAAAGTCCTGAACTCGGTCACACCGATTTGCAATTCTCGGTCAGACCAAAAATTACATGTGCAATGGCCTGAGCCGAATCAGTGGGTCCGAGATGGTTTTGGCGGAAACCTAACCCTAAATTTTCAATTCACGACTAAACTACAGAGTGTTTTGACTAGATAAGAATGATCTCAATCATGGCAAGATACATGGCGAACACAATGTGCTAGGAATCAGATAGGGATAGCACAGTGATCGAGTTCATACCCTAGTTCGGCGGAGAACTCGCTACGGCGGCAATGGCGGGGATGATTCCCATTGACGGCGATGGAGACCAGCGGCAGGAGGCGGCTGGCGACGAGGAAGACGATCCGGAGACCCTGGAGGCAGAGCAGGCTAAGCGCGGGACGAGGACGTTCGAAAAGTTTTCCAAAATTTGACCCGTGGGTATATATAGCCCGACCCTGTCGGTGTGACCGAGTGGAACAACTCGGTGGCACCGAGATTCATAACTGCAAGCAGTTACTGAAACTCGATGTGACCGAAAGGTTCAAATCGGTTGCACCAAGGTAGAAAACCTAGATCGACTTAGTGATCTCGGTATGACCGAAATGGGTGAATCGGTCAGAATAAAACGCACAAAGAAGTTTTGGAAGTTTAAGTCTATGACGAATCGGGGACTCCGAGTGCTCCTCACACAGAGTGGTTCGAATCTGAATTGATCAAATTTTGTGATGCAACATGAATAGAGTTTGAGACAAGAAAAGTATAGATAGCTCGAGAAGGTTCTTAGGCATTCTTGTCCATCCACTTGGCCAAAAAAGGAAACCAATCAATCAAAACAACAAGTGGATGTCCTCGAATGAGTAAATTATGCAACCAACATGCACACACAATAAAATGGCAAATGAAATATGTGGCAAAGCATGCACAAACAATTCTAGCATCTATCAAGCAATCAGCGATGACTAGGTCATCTATATATGAGTATACTGACTTAGGATTCAAATGAGAACATTTGATCATAGGTCGTACTCATCGTTTAAGCACAAGTGGGGTTACCACTTTTACATAAAGCGTTGTTGTGTTCACACCATTAGAGTTTCTTTAAC
The DNA here is from genome assembly GCF_018294505.1 of Triticum aestivum. Taxonomy (NCBI): domain Eukaryota; kingdom Viridiplantae; phylum Streptophyta; class Magnoliopsida; order Poales; family Poaceae; genus Triticum; species Triticum aestivum. The sequence goes on along the minus strand of NC_057812.1, from coordinate 156,513,834 downwards.
TCAATTGTTAGAGTAAAGCCCCCCCCCCCTAGATGTGAGATCCCCCTAAGACGGATGAACTAACCCTGGGTTTTGTCGATGATGACTTCATGTAGGTGTTGAAGATGTGGATGCTCTATGTTGATATAGATCATTTGGAGCTATCCTTTGGAGTGAGTTGCACTTCCAATACCTACACGGGTTAGTCCCACAAGGAACAAACAAGGGTATCCATAGACATAGAGTGATGCACACACAAGATGATGTCTATGAAAGCTTTAGGTTACCTTGTCCCTTATCTTACCAACAAGAGGGTTTGTGACTCCTTGAACTAGTGCAAGATGTGGATGTTGATTGCACTTGTTCTTGCCAAAATGATAAGAGTGAAGTATATTGGCAGAGTCACCCTCAAGAACTCTTCTAGCTCTTCTTCTTCGGGATCAACACCATCTTGATGGGAATCCTCGGAATTGTAGTTGTACTTGATGAAGTGGAACTTGATGTAGTCTTGGGAACCCACTTGACCAAGGCCTTAGGAGCTTCTTCAAATGCATCAATTTCCTCTTGAAGCTTGTCCTTGCCTTTTTGCTTGTGGTCTTGTGGTGGAAGATCATCTTGAACTTGTGTCCCTTTGGATGAAGTAGGATCATACTTCTCTTGTTGAGGAACAAACTTCGTATTGGGGTATTGATCTTCTTCCCACTCAACTCCATTGGCATTGAACTTTCGTTCAAAACCAATACCTTGATTCTTCCGGTGCCTTCCTTGCTTGCGTACAATTTCCTCGAATTGCTTACTCCCGGCAAGGCTCTTGTAAACACCTTTCTCTATAATTCCCTTCAATAAGCTATTTTCTTCCTCAAGTGTAACTTGGCTAAGAGAATCATTAGTGGAATCAAGAGAACTACTAGAAGCAACAACATTGGATTTAGCATGATTATCGTTACTACTAGGAGAAGAATCCTTCTTGTTCTTGTTACTAGACTTGACTTGAGGCATGTAAGTGGATAAGAGTAAACGCTTGGCAATGTAAGAAGAACTTTTATTGCGAAGATCATCATTGATTGCCTTTAAGAACTCATGCTCTTGCTCAAGGTTGAGCTTGTCAAAACGTAATTTCTCATGAGTCCTTAAAAGTTCTCGATGATCTCCTAAGATAGTTTCATGAGCTAACTTAAGAGTGTTTAGTTCTTTAGTTAGAGACTCAATCTTCTCCTTATCATTGTCATTCGTTTCATCATAGTATTCATCACTATAGTTGTCAACGAGTAACTCATCATCACCTAACAAGTCATCTTCATTACTATTGAAATCAACATACTCGGGGTGTGATACCTTTGGACCTTTGGACATGAAGCATCTTCCAATTCCTTCATTTGGTGAATCAAATATGTCGTAGGAGTTGGTTGACACAAGTGCTAGTCCGGCAACACCTTCATCTTGAGTATATTTGGAGTCGGAGTGATAGCTTCTCTCGGAGTCATTGTCGGAGTCGGAGCCGGATACCCATTCACCAACATGAGCTTGATGTCTTCGTTTTGTGTAGCTCCTTGATGACTTGTCCTTCCTTTCCGAATCCTTGCTTCTCGGAGGGTGTCTTCATTCATATCGATCATCCCTACTCCTTCTCTCCCTTGATGGTGATTCTTCTCTTCTACTTCTTCTTTTGGGAGAGTCTTCTCTTCTCTTGTGGGGAGCCGTACACTCATTGGAGAAGTGTCCGGGTCTTCCACAATTGTAGCAGTTTCGCTCTCAACTGGAAGATCTTTTGTCATTGTAGGACCTTGACTTGAAACTTCTTTCCTTGCTTCTACTCTTGTAGAACTTGTTAAAGTTCTTCACCATTAGGCTCAATTCTTCATTGAAGGTTTGTTTCTCACTTGATGATGTGGGAGCTTCACATGAGGCTTTGTAAGAACCACTTGACTTGTTATGGAGCTCCTCCTTATCCTTGAGTGACATCTCATGAGCAACAATCTTCCAATGACTTCCGTTGGCTTGAGATCTTTGTAATTTGGCATCATTTGGATCAATGTGCATACGGTATCGTATTTTCCATCCAAGGCTCTTAGGACCTTCTTGATGATGAATTTGTCGGTCATCTCTTCACTTCCTAAGCCGGCAATCTCATTTGTGATAAGAGCAAGCCTAGAGTACATTTCAGCGACACCTTCACCATCCTTCATTTTGAACTTGTCAAGTTGACTTTGAAGCACATCCAACTTGGATTCCTTGACGGAGTCAGTACCTTCATGCATATCAATCAAAGTATCCCAAATTTCCTTTGCATTCTCAAGACGGCTGATTTTGTTGAATTCTTCGGGGCACAATCCGTTGAAGAGGATATCATAAGCTTGAGCATTGTATTGTAGCATCTTCAACTCATTCGCAGTAGCTTCACGATTCGGTTCTCTCCCATCAAAGAATTGACCTTGCAAGACAACACACACAATAGCCCAAACGGCGGGGTTATGTCCAAGAATATGCATTTTCATCTTATGCTTCCAACTAGCAAAATTTGTACCATCAAAGTAAGGACCTCTACGGTGATAATTTCCCTTGCTAGACACCATACTCTCCTAGGTTGTGAAACCAAGGCTATGAACACCAAAAGCTACGGAAATCAAAGCAAATGGAGACCAAAGCTCTGATACCACTTGTAGGATCAAAAGTATGTCTAGAGGGGGGGGGGGGTGATTAGACTACTTGACCAAATAAAAATCTATCCTTTTCCCAATTTTAGTCTTTGGCAGATTTTAGCTATCTTAGCACAAGTCAAGCAATCTTAACACAATTCAAGAAAGCATGCAAAGAGTCTATGAGCAGCGGAAAGTAAAGCATGCAACTTGCAAGAATGTAAAGGGAAGGGTTTGGAGAATTCAAACG